>NW_026623558.1:625405-653730 GCF_030028575.1 Malurus melanocephalus
CAAACTTAAGAACTTATTATACTCCTGAGGAGTTAGAGGAAACTATTACAACAAGTCTGTTACCTTTGGGTTAAAGGAAAAAGAAAAACCAAACAAATAAAAGACAAGTGTTATTGGAAAGGCTTTCGGTCAGATAATCTACATTAAAATAATATTTGTTTTAGTCTTGGACAAAGAAAACTAGCGAATTGGGAAATAAGAGTTATTACAGTTAGAAATGGATAAATATAAGGAAGATTAGCTAAGTAGTTTAAACCAAATAATCAAGGATGGAAACACTTCTGGATTGTGTTTATGAGGGTATATTTGAAGGCAGGAGTTAGACACTCTCAAGCTCYTTCCTCAGTATCTTCCAATACGCTGTGGGATTGATTAGCCATCGGTGTTTCTAACAAAGGTATAGTGTCCACTACCCCATTAAGCTTCACCTCTCATGCAGAACAACTTGAACACATAAAGYTTTCTGTCTGGACACTGAAACTTTGAGAAAAATTACCATTACKATTCAGCATTAATTGTACCAAAACCAAATTAATTTAATTTGAAGGCAACAGTTGTACTACTTTTAATGTCSTTAGCAACAGACTTGGGTTTTTTTCACTTTTCCTTATTTAATTTTGTAATTGAATGGTCAATAGGTGCATTGTCAAACCTAATGCCCCATAAAAGTTTCATTTCAGTTTGACTTCTGGAAATCCTCATTTTATTCTTCAAGAGGTAAAGCTTTACATCCTTTGCAGTTTCCTGTTTAATCTTAATATCTCATTTGTATGGTTTATTTATCCAGTTTTGAGTTTTTCTGCAATGTCTTCTAGTTCTCTACTTGGCATACACGTTCAACAATGTTTCAACATGAATGTGCAAGACAAAGGACTTCCAGACCTCTTTCACATTCAGTCAAATATTAATCTGAGTTCTGTTGCCTGTGTGAGCAACTAATTATTTTTKTTTATCTTAGCTTGCCTCTTCAAAACTGATACCCTTCATTACAGGCCTCTATTTACTCTTCTACTTAAATGAAAGTCATTGCCTTATGATCATGCAATCCATGCAATTTTCTACAACTGACATTTTGCATAATATCCTCTACTACTCTACTACTTTAAAAAGCAAATTTTATAGGCAAATCGACTTTGTTACTTCATTGGTGGAAGCAACACAATTTCCATATTCTGAGGGAACTCATTCTTTATGAGTAGCTTGTGGTCAGAAGCTCTAGCCAGGAAAACAAAATCTGCTGCACATGATTTCCCCAAGGTATACACTGACAAGATTTTTCATCTTTAGTCTCAAGAGAGTGGCGGCATAAGAGTGTGGTTACCTTTCAAGATAGGTAAGTTCCTTTGAGGTATCCACCTCACAGACAAAGTTCCTGAGCACTCCAGGGCTCTGGAACATCCTGGGATGCTCAGAGAAGTGTTGGAGGGGCTCTACCTACACTACTGCCTTTCAACCAGGTGCAGTTTCACTTCCATTATACTTTGCTTCTTTAATTTTTCCAAAAAAATTGCAAACCAAGAATGTTTTCCCAAAGCATGAATGTTCTCCCCACTTTTTTCTTTTTCTCTCTCAAACAATGAAAACTGATATGCTTGAATAAACTATAAAATACAAGCCTGAGTTTTAAATAATAAAGACTATGGACTTAATCAACTAACATATATGCATTATCAGCTTTTTACTAGCCATTCTGTAATTAAGTAATTTCAAAGCTGTTTCCAATTCCCTCAAATGTCAGATGAAGCTGGGTACTGAATAAAAGACAGGTGTCTGTGAGAGGCAGAAGTGGCAGTAATACATTTGTCTTACTTATTTTCATACTAGGCTYACACAAAGGAGGTCCTCTAGAACTAATTAAACAAATGTTATGCTCTATTGCATTGCTTTGTAATCTAAAAGGAAAATTTCTATTCTGCTCTTTCTCTGAGGGTCGTGGTTTCAGTGAAATAATTTTTCTTTGGAAACCATGACATTCTTTTCAAAACATTCAGTCACACTTGGGGAAGATCCCATTCCTGTTTCATGGGCTGTGTGGCTGCACATATTGGTCCTGAATGAAAGACTCAGTGCATTTCCTGAGTATGAGCACACGAGTACTTTTTAGGACAATACTGGGAGGTCATAGCACAACCTTTGTAAGGGATACTAGCAGAACACTAGTAATGATGAGAAGTATTCAAAATAGATTAAAACCTCATATCCAAAAAYTATGTTTTGCACTCTCACTTTCATGAATCCCTTCATCTGACTGAAAAATGGCATTTGAGCACTGAATTTCCTGTCAATATGCATGTACCAGTTTGAAATCAGGACAGTGAATCACATTTYCCAGCATTAGTTAGAGGTGACTGTTATTTTGGGGGCACTGCTTCACTGTAACTGCACTTCTCATGTGGGGTCCTGATTTGGATTTCTGTAATTCCAGCRTAGCACTCAGTCTTTCTAATGAGACTGCAGACAAAGTAAAACCACTTACAAGCAGATTTTTATCTTCCTGTAAATTAACAGTTCTGCAAGAATGTCAAATGGTTCTGCTAAACACACAGAGCTGGCCATGCCTGAAAATTAACTTTCTAGTCATTGCTCCAGCCCACGTGGCAYTTGACAAGTGCTACAACACTCAGAAAAGAACCATGTTAATTATCACATGACTATTATTTATATCTCTATTTCTTGAAACACTGTTCAGTCATTAAAGATAGTGAAAAATGGCACTATCCAGAATGAATATGAAATGAATATTCATAACATAGCTAATTGTCACTGACATCTCAAATTTCATTATAATTTCTGTTTTGCTTAGCACTTTCTCACACTTGCAAAAGCCCAGCACTATGCTATTCAATTACTGACTCTAACACAAGTCCAGACAAAATTACATATACACAGTAGGACTCTACATTTCAGAATCAGCAATATAGTTAGGATGTTTAGAGAAATGCCTCTTATATAAMTACAGATGCTTTTATGCAGCATACCAGGTTTTAACTTGCTTAACAGCATCTCCAACTTTTTTGAATAGGCATTGTGTGTTYTAATTCATAGCAAATCTAATAATTCAAGAGTTTTTAAACTTGTTAGTSTAACTAAAATCAACTTTTCCCTTCTATTGGGACATTATAATAGGCTTTATTTACTCAGTGCATTTCATCACTCCTTTGAATGTGCAAATAGGAAAATGCAGCTAAACAAAAAGGCTTACAAGTGAGCCATTCTAATGTTTATYGAGACCATTATTTTTCTTGCAGGCTTGTTAAGCTCTTAAATATGCATTTGTATCAAGCTMATGTAGCCCATGCTTTTTGTGTAATATCACCTACTTCACATACACATAGACAATAAGGGAGCTTAATTTAAAAATGACTATGGTTATAATGCTGGCTATACAAAGCCAAAGGGAGATTATTTGAGCTTTAAAAATTGACTTGGGGAAAATTAACACAGTGAACAAGCATATTAAGTACTAACTGCTTCAAACCATACTGATCCTTGTTGCTGCTAAAGAAATGGCTATCTAATTTAAAATGTTTCTTTAACTCTGAGACTTSAACAAGTACTTGTCTTAGAAAACATACCTTTACAATCACTATTATTTGAGTACATTTATAAAAGTGTTTTTTATGACAATAAACCGCTGTTCATTGTCAGCTTTTTATAGCTGAGAGTTTTGAGCTGGACAGTGTGATGAAGTCTGTCACAGGTGGGAAAGGAGTCATTTGGGGAGAAGAATTTTTGATGGTTTGATYATGACACACTTATCAGAATTCCTGGAAGTGCAGAACACTTTTCTATGAAGGGGAAGAAGTCAAATCCTAACTAGAGGGCGGTCAAGCCACACGGAGCTGCAGACCCAGCTGCAGAATGCCCACTGGCTTCTGCTTGCAATAAATGTCAGCCTCTGAAGCAGATATTTACAGGCTCTTTCTGTGGTAGCCCTGAGATTCCCAAGACATGGTTGGCTGCAGCATTATGCATAAGCTCATTCAATCAGAGCATCCAAGGCAACAGAGGCTGAAGCTGACAGGTCATAGTCCCATTACACTTTATGGTGACTGACATTCTTTTTCTTTAATGGATACTTTTAAAAAATTTAAACCATTTTAAGAAATATTTTCCTAAGAAAATGTTTGTGTATCTATAAAAAATAGCTTCTCTCAGCTTCTCTGGGGTTTGCTATCACTATTTCTTTTACTTTTCTGCTCCAGAAGATTCACACAGGTACATAAACAGGAAGGACAAAAARAGCTGTGTGTATGAGAAAGTTTTAGACTAACTATACATTTTCATTCTCTAAAAAGGGTAGTAGGCAAAACTTTAAAAATGCTTTTATGGGAAATATCATTGCAGATACTCAGTTTAAAATCGATGTTTTCTGTATGGTTTTTACAGAATCCATCCATGATTATTCTAACTTAGATAAATATTGAACAGAAAAAANTTTTTACAGAATCCATCCATGATTATTCTAACTTAAAAAAAAAATGAACAAAAAAAAAAAAAAAAAAACAAACAAAAACAAACCCTCTAACAAACATCTATATGAGAAGGACATCATACAAAGAATCTTTATTGAACAAGAATTGTCTGGTGACACTCATAAGCCTACTTAGCTGCCCCTAGCTGCCCCTCTCTGAAGAGGGACTAATGACAGTCTGCMAAAAAAGTGCTGCTGGAGGTCGTATTTGATACTTGTGACTTTTAAAATAGAAATGTAGGAAAAAAAGATGTTAATGTTGGGAAAAGAATCAGTGAATACAAACTGCAGAACAACTAAGTTGTTAATCTTTATATCTCTCTACAAACACCAGTATTTTCTTTATCCCATGATGCAGCTAGCTGTCTAATACATCCTTATGCTGTTTAAACATGTTAAATATAAAGACATATTTTCAGTGAATTGAAGAATGCAACAGGAAGCATGTGTTGAAATGACATTTTACACAAGATTTTAATTGCATATTTCCTTGAACTCCATCCTCCATCATCAGTTAATCAGATGGGACATGCCAGCTAMACTGTGGGAGTGCAGAAGTGTGTGAAACAGGGCATAAGATTCAATTCTTGGCTAAAGTACTCCCAAAGATGCTGGAGTCACTGTTAATGGCCTGGATTGAAAGGCAAAAAATCCAGACAAGATACCTTGAAAATTCAACTGAACCATGGAAATTAGAAAATGTTCTCAAGAGAGAACAATCAGATTCTGTAGCACCACACATTCACTGGATTTTTTCCTAATCTTTGTGGTTTAGACATAACTTTTCTCAGGTGATCTGATAGCAAACTGGTGTTTTCTTCTTCATTTTGAAGTTAGTCCAGGAGGAATGTGAAGATATACTATAGACCTCTTAAAGCAAAACAAGAATTTTAATAAAAACCCCTAAATGTCTCTTTGGTGTGGTGGATACCATTTTTCTGATTATAGCAAATGTTGAGTGAAGCTGTTGTTAAGTTCTTTATGGCCACAAACTGACAGTAATGAACTCACTATGGGAAAAAGAAATTGGTTGTCAGAAAATAAATGGACAAATAAATAAACATACTGGAAGAAGTCAGAGAAAAATAATTTGCAATACTGCTATTGGAAACTCTGTAAAATGCATGGCTTTAATCTATTACAGAATCCCATTCAATGTGAAAACATGATTTTGACAAGAGCAAAGGGGGAACAATATGAGAGCAATTACATACCAGTTTATGACAGATTATACCATTAAAATGGTACAGTAGTCATGTTTGACCTCACCTACAGAGTAGCTTTTCTACAAAATAAGCAAGCCAAAGAACAAAACATAGTACTTGTAATAATAATGCAATGTAGAAAAACACCATTTAATTGCAAATTTTGATAATGGAAAACAAGCCATGTGATAAACTCTTCTCTTCTAATCATCCCTTGTTCTACTTAATACCTATCAGATATTTGAGTTCAGAAAGTAAAATATCACCTCACCTGGAAATCAGGTTACTCTCATTCAGATGTGGACATTGAGGTGAATGAGATTTACCCCACATGTTTTAGACACCGACATGTGATTTAGATATCAAAGACCTTGGTCTGATGAATAAAATAGTGTCATTTCAGTCATCTGTCTAAACACAGTATTGCCTTCCCATTTAAAATGACTCTTTAGAGTATCTGAGAAAACCTCATGGGATTGGCAGATATTAGAAAACGAATACCTGAGACATCTCTCATGAATTAGATATCTCTGCAYGGACAACTGAAGCAAAGCCATTCAATCAGTGGATTCAAAGCACTATTTAACCCTCTCCAAAAGGGACATCTTCAGCAGATGAACTGAGCGGATCCCTACATGCCCTTGCAGAGGATCAGGATAAAATCAGAATTATGAATTAAATTATGTGCATCTACCTCATTCTATGCATACATGTTAAGTGGTTGGTTAAACATTATTCTGCAGTGCACATGCTCTTCAAACAAACCAAGCCTTGGATTCACCATTAACCAAGTGAACTCCCACAGCACTAACTTGTACAATCTAGCAGGTAAATCACAGGAAAGAAAGAGGATTATTGTCTTGTCATATGAAGCCACTTTATCTGGAATGCTGCACGCAAATGAAGGAACAGCATTATTAGAAACAGATTGGCAAATGGGAAGGAGTTCTTCAGAGAACAAGATATTAGGAATAAATACTTCAACTTTTACTTGCTAAATCACTTAAATATTCCATAGAACTCAGTGCTCGAACAASCATGGGCAAGTAATGGAAAGGAAGAACAGTATCAGCTTGCAATAGTGCAACTCCTTGGAAAAGAAGGTGATTACAGTATGCAGTACTCTGGGACATAATTAGAAAACAAAGAAAAGAAATAGAAACTTCCCAGTCAGTGATACATTTGTAGTTATTCAGTAACCCCTGAAAYGTAGAAATCCCACTTCACAGGATACTAAAATCCAAGCTCAGTTTAGTAATAGAAAATGTACTTTAGAAGTGTCCTTTATCAACAGGGAGACAGATGGGATAATCTGAAAAGCTCATCTATTAGCAACAACTATGAATTTTTCCACACACTATTAGTTGTCAGATATTTTGTCACAAAAGCAACAGTCCTGATAAAGAAACAARATTTGTCAAGAGAATACCAAATAACTCTTACTCAGAATTCACACTGGTAAACCCTTAGCCGTGCTGCCTTAAATCACATCTACCCACCAATATTTTTGTTTAGCAGATGCTCCTTGGCTAGTACTTATTTTGGACTGGCTTTAAAGATTAAGGGCACTGAGTATTGATAACTAAATTAAAAGGGCTGGCTGCCCACAGCTATAAAAGTAAGTAAAGAATGACGAGCATTGCCTGCTCTGTGTCCTCTTGACCACRCAGAACAATCATTAAGAATTAAGTGCTGTGATTCAGTCCCCCTCCTCCCTTTTCCCCAGGAGGCAATGCCTCACACACCACCAAGTATGCAGTACTCTGGGAACAAAGCCAAAAGGAGCAACTCGTTCTCTGAATGAGAACAGCTCAAAAATAGGTCTTACCCAAGACAGAGGGGCAGGGGGAGGGGAACGACAATGTTCCCTGCTATTGCTTATAATGCAATTTTTAAAAATTGAATTAAATTTGTATTAACCCATCTTTTACCATCTGTCTCAGTTCAGGAAACGAAGACAGAATGAAGTTCAGGATTTTAGCTGACAGGCTGCTATAAAAATCTGTAATAAAATGATGCTGTTTCTTTTACCCTTATTCTTTCACCTTTGCAATCATATTTGTATATGTATATCGTAGCTAGACTTTTGTCTAAGCAGATCATCTAAGTTACGGCAATTGATAATGTGAGAAATTTTGAAGGAAATGCCTTCCATCACTCCATATCCCTCCTTCACTTTTCCCCACCAATATCTGCTCCTGGCACACATAAACAAAAAWAAAAMCCCAAAYAGCTGCATGATACATACTACAATTACATATGATTTATACACATACAACAGYCTTTATGTGTATATATACACCTAGATTTGAATTAATCCTTGTAGTTAAACTGAAGAGCTAGTAATAATCACAGTGATGATTTGAAAAAAAAAAAAAAACCAACTGTTTTACAAAAATCTAAAGTGCAACTAAAAATAATAGCTGAGAAACAAAGCCCCTTCTGTTGGCTTGAGCTTGCTGTCTTAGACTGGTTATACTCAAATAAGGGCACTGACTTCATTGTAATTGAAAGCAGGAACAAACTACAATAAAACTTATGTAATGCTTGCATCTCTTTAAGTTATTCAATTTATTCTTGGTAGAATGAAACACAACTGTTGATTGTCTCTCAGTTACATTTTCAAACGGTTTCTGTCTCTTTTGCTTACAATCAACAGCTGAATMATTTCAAATACGTGTTATTTTCCATTTGGAAAACATATTGTGATTTGGATTTTTTTTCCTCTGAGGTTTTATTTCTAATGATGTTCAACATTATCATCACTTTCCTATTTACTCTGCTTGCAGATCGAACTTGATTGTCAGTGCAACACTGTTGCTGGATGTGGTTTTTTTTTCAGAATTAGTTCTCTTTAGAGGACTAATTGCTCTGGAGAGCAAAAAATGGGGATGATATCTGAATCCTTCAAATATCCTCCCATGGCACTTGTTTAGGTGTTTTTCAGTGTCTTGAAGACTACAAGGTAGAACAGGCTAAACACAAATGTTATTGAATTCAGTGGGACTATACTGATGATTCATTTGATCAGTTATGTTCAGCACAAAGAAAACATTAAATACTCTCCAGGCTGTGGCTGACACACGAGGGGCCAAATGACATAAAAATCTACTCCTGCAGGTGAGAGCCAAAGAAATACTGGGGAGGGCAGTCAAGGTTAGCTGAATTGAGCTGAGCAGCGACAAACAAGCTCTGAACCATTTCAAACTGTGGCTGAACTCCTCCTCCAGCATCCCCTCTCCAGAGGTCTGGCACCCTCTGAAAAGGCTTCAGTATGTGACAGATGAATCAGAGAGTATTCCTTGAGGGAATTCCGCTGTTGCTCGGCTCCTCTTTSTCTCTTGTTCCCTCTAGCGTAACACAGTGCAAGCTGTTGTCACGTTCATATATTCCAACCCTGGATTTACACACAAATACAGATGTTTGCATCTGCATAATGAATACACCTCCAGTTTTTGTGGTATGTTCACAATGACTCTAGCATTTAAAGTCTGATTAAATTAGGGGGATGTGCATTGTGACAATATAAACTTCATGGAAATGTTCTCAGATCAACAGCCTGTGAATTTTAACCATTAGATACCAATGTTTTCCAGTTGTTCCAATGCTTTATTTTTATTCTTTTTTAGTACTCTCTATACTGGAACAGGACATGTCTAAGTTATCTTTTAGTATGACAAAGGCATTACAGTAGATGTAAATTGAMTATTTGAATATTTTTTTCCCGACTGAATAGTTTTTCTGATATGTGTCTTTTAAATACCTTGGAACAAACTGGACACTAAGCTTGCATTGCAGTCACTGAAGGGAAAAAAAACCACCTCCTCCAGAAAGCAACCAATCTTATTTTCTGATAAGCATCTGAGATAGGTCAGCACATTGCTAAGTGCTCATTTCTCTGTGTAAATTACAGGTAGAAGCTGGGGTGGATATCTGAGGCTTGTATATCTACACTTTTGATGTTGGTTGTCAGGAAAATCAGCATAAAACCAAATTACCAATGCAAGTTAAAAAACGTACTTCTGTGTTTGCTGTCTTCCCTTTTTCCCTAGACTTCATCACAGAATCACAAAATCTCAGGATGACATAGTGGTTGAGTTTGGTGGACGTCTGGAAATCCTTTCGTTTAACACCTCTGCTCAGAAGAGCTAAAGCAGATTGCCCAGAGCTGTGCTCAGTTAGGCTATGAATATCTCAGAGGATAGAGACTCCCAACCCCCCTGAGTTTGATCACTCTCAAAAAAAAAAAAAAAAAAAAAAAAAAAAAAAAAAAGCAAGCTAATGTCCAGTATTTGTGTTTATTGTCTTCTCCCCTTTCACTGGACACTCCTGAGGAGAATCAGATTCTCTTTTTGATAACCCTACCATCAAGTACTTACAGAAATGGTTAAGATCCACCTGAGCTTTCTCATCCCCAGGRTAAACAGGACAGATGCTGCAAGCCCTTAACAATCCTTGTGGTCCATTGCTGGACTTGCCTAAGTCCATGTCTCTCTCCTACTGGGGAGAGCAGCACTGGACACAGCACTCCTGATGTGCCTTTCCAGGGCTCACCAGAGATGAAGGCAACTCCTTCTGACCTGCTGGCAATGCTCTGCCTAATGCAGCCCAGGAGGCTCTTGGTCTTCCCTGCAAGAGAGCTCAGCTGGCTCAGGCACAGTTTGCTGTTTTCCAGCCAGTAAGTTTAATCTGTTTTCCAGCCAGTAAGTCCCCTGCATGTACTGACTTGCGGGGCTATCTTCCTTCGGCTGCAAAACTCTGTATTTTCCTTTAAACTTCACAAGATTAATACTTCTAGTCATTATAGCCATCAATAAGTCAATTAATCCAATTCTTTAAGTAATCCCAATGAATTGGAATGCAAAATTGCTTCAAAGGCTGATTCATCCATCTATTGCACCAAGTAATATCTGGGAGAAGGGAACTCAGCTCTCTCCACATGTGTGGCCAGTCACAGACTGAAGAGTATTTGATGATTTCTTTATGCTGAATATGTTTGCTTGCTTCACAAATATTCACTCTTCATGCCTTATGCTCTCTAACCTCAAGAAAATATGGATACTAAATTTCTACTAAATATGGTTGTGATGGTGCTCAGCTCTTCTTTGATCCCTGATGTCAAAAATGCAAATGCTCCTCCGATAGCAGCCTTCTCCCACCTAAGGCATGTCTTTATTTGCTGTCTTATTTTAGTCTTTAGTTACCTTACCCACTGTCTCAAAAAGTTTTATTTTTAGTTGCAGCAATTTAAAGCTATTTCTGTAATATTTTATAAAACTTATGTGATAAATATTCACTGTTCTTACATCCAGTCAAAGTCAGTACCTTTAACATGCCTTGATTTTTTCACACACACACCACATATATTAGGCTTGATTTTAAATTTTCCTTAATAAAAACAACTTTTTACATGATCCTTTAATCAGTTGTAAGAGTTCAGGCCATGATAGCTTTCAGCAAAGGGAGAAAAGAAGTGAAGGCAGTACATTTAGATTTTTTTTTTTTCTAAAGCAAATGCAGAAAAAAGGATTGTTTTTATAATTTGCACTAGTCATTGAATAATGTTTGTATTGCCCTTGGMAGTTTAAAGTTTAATGACAGTTCATACATTAAAATCATAACATGAAACTCACTTATAATTAAAGTATAGATTATTTTACAAAAGTGTCTGGGGTCTTTAAAAAAGGAATTGAAGACTAAAGATAGAGCTATTCTAGTTAAAGGAACAACACAGCTAAGTGGAAGTTAATCTGCAGAGGAAAAAAGAAGAAATAACTATTCTTGCACCTCAGAGGTTCTATAAACACTTAAGGCCAAAGTGAGAATCCTGCTACTCGTGAAAAGAAGCTTTATTTCAAAGTACAATTTTTTGATGGAATCGTATCATGCTAGACTCCTTCCAGAGCTCATTTTCCCAAAAATATTGTCTTAACACTAATTGTCACACAAATCACTCCATTAAGCCAGGTTCTGAAATTCTCATTCATTTTTCCATCTACTCAGTCAGTGGCCTGCAATAACCCTTTCAAAAACGACAGAGTTCCCCCTCTGGCATGCCTTCTCCAGAGCTGTGATTCCTTTTGAAGAGAGGTCAGCTGGTGCAATATAGACCCTGGAATGCCAAAAGCAGACTGTTGAGATAGACCCATCATCTGAAGTCATGCATGCTTTTCTCCACCTTTTTGTCACCTTCTCTTCTTAATTTTTTAAGGCTGCCGGGAACAAAACTGGCCCCTGGCATAAGTAAGGGATTCTTAGCAGCCACTTTGCTGGGCTTAATTATTGCAGTGATGCAGAAGAGATGTGCATTTGGTTTTGTATTTTTACTGTCCTTGGTAGAATATTATTGAAGGACAAAGCAGACAAAGTAATATGTGTCACAACATATTACAGAATTTCTATGAGGCCATATATACTTTTTTGAAGCAACTTCAAAAAGAGCTTTACACTTAAAAATGTAAATCTCCAAGACAAAAAATAAACCCTCCAAACCTAACTAGAATAAAAGGACAATGTTTCAGGATCTTACCAGATATTCAACTTTATTCTGACTAAGCCATATCCTGCATTCTCATACTAAAAAGAAACAAAACAACAAACTAACAAAAAACCCATCTCAAAACAAAAAACCAAAACCAAAAACATAATCCTCAAACAAACAAAAAAAAAAAAAAAGCCAATCCCAAACCACAAAATCCAAATACCAAAATAAAAGCAAGCACAGAATGCCTGGTTTATATTCCAAGTTAGAAATCTGGTTTATGCAGGTATTTCCAATAGCTCCTCAACTTCCTCCTTGACTTCAAGACACTGCAAGGTTTTTTTTTTAAAAACTACCAATAATACTTTCACAAGATTACTTTCTCCTGTGATGCATTCTTACTTTCTTCATCAGTGTGAACTCTACACTATTTTCCTTGCAAGTCTGTCATCAAACAAGCCACACAAACACTTGCCTATTGTTTCCACCTGAGCAGGTCTGATCATTTTAGTGCATTTTGTTTGCTTTTATACTTTTTTAAATCATAGGAATATAATTTGGTGTCACATAGAAGGTCTGTTGGCATCTACTATGATGCCATGTGAGCTCTGCTCCTTTGATGAGTGAGCACAGGACATTCTGTAACTTGGAAATGACTTGGTCAAACCAATCCAGAGCCAGATTARGGATTGCACTTCTAGTGCTGACCACGAGTGCTCTGGGGTATGGTGAGTGGTTGCATGGCTGCATTCTGAAGCTGCTGCTCTCCACRCAGCCAAACACACTCAGGCCACAATGCCATGGGCAGTGGATGATGCTGTTACTTTGAAATAACAATTCTTTTCTTAATGCCCCGTTCTCTTTGAACTAGATATTGAAGCATCAATAACAAAACACCTTTGACTTGTATCTGGAAACAAACAGCTTTCTATAAAGGCTRTCTTTTCTTGTGATTAATGCAGCTTTTCTTTAGAGCTGTACCTCTGAACCATTTGTCTGCTGTGCATTTTCCTTCTCTAAACTAAAGCTGTCACTGAAAAATGCAAAAATTGTAAGAATGGGAGCAGGAAGA
Organism: Malurus melanocephalus; assembly: GCF_030028575.1. Lineage (NCBI taxonomy): Eukaryota > Metazoa > Chordata > Aves > Passeriformes > Maluridae > Malurus > Malurus melanocephalus. The sequence continues at coordinate 638,638 of NW_026623558.1, forward strand.
CTTGACTAACTTTCATTTCTAACCTTCTAATTTGTGTCTGCCACGATCATGTATAGACCTTACTTATACAGACATGATTATAATGCAGGTTTCCATCAGATTCCCTCTAGCAAGTAATCATTACTCCAATGTAAAATCCTTGCTTCTCTATGAACTCTGTTTAGCTATTATTCTTGAAAAGAACAGTGGAAATTATTCTCTCAGAGATAGAAAAATAAAATAGTTCTGGATCTCCAGTCTTTATATTCTGCACAGAACAATCTTCTTTTGCGTCATCTTTCTGTTCCCCCATTGCCTTCAGTTTAAATAAAAGAATGATTTGGTTAAATCCATAGGAAATGACAATATAAGAACTCACAGGAAATTCTACATTATGCAATAGCATTTTTCTCTTTGCAGTACAACTGTTAAGCTTAAACCAAAATCCTCTTTGTTACTCCAGTAGAAAAGCAGAAAGACTGCTTTACTGTCAGAACAGTTAATCATTAGTGAGGGCCAAAGAATATGTCCTGTTTTAATCAAGATGTCAAGAAAAAATGTTTCCATTTATTTGAAAACATATCATAAGTGAGAAATGGCAGGATGCTTTGTTTTTCATTAAAGTTATTGACATTTTATCTCTGATTCTTCACAAAGCAGGATCAGTTATTTTATCCATGCCCTCATCAGCATTAGAATTGTTAAAGACAGTGAAAAGCAGTTAAACTTTCTAAGACCTAGATATTGATCTAATTAAAAAAATAAAAAATAAATAAAAAATCTTTCCAGGTTTATTTTTATTAGATTTCTTACTAAGAAATTTTAAAAAAATAAAAAGGTGCAGGAACTCAACAGCAGTCATGCTGTTCTCTACTAAGTCTGTCACTTCTGTGGACATGTCATTTAAGGATGTGAGATTTATCCCTTGCATTGTTTTACCTATACAGACTCTGAATTGTAGTTTAAATATACCTGTGCTGCACCTCTTATATACTCCATTTTCCATCTAAGATATTTTGGAAGGACTGTGGACGACGTACTACATGATGTCTTTCATTATATTTTGCCTAAAGTTAGACTTCACATTATCTAGGCCATATTTCTGTCCTCAGACAGTCCCACTCAGGCTCTCTCTGCACCCAAAAACTTACAGAAAACTATTAATTTACCCACATACACTAGATACCTCTTTAAGGATGTGAGAAATCACTCACTGCTAGGGTCAGCTTCTCTCTGTAGAATTTAAATGGGATTCTCGATATCTACACTTCAATGAGTCCAATTCYTTGTCTGTCTTTTTCATCCACAACTTGCCTAATGTGCAATTAAACTGTGCCTCTATCACTCTACAGGAGTCTAGTCAACAACTGAAAACTAAACCCGCTTATCATATTTAATTAGGCAATTTAACCATGCTGATTTCAGGATCGCACTTCTTCCTGATTCACATTTGAAAACAAAACCCAGACTGTTTAGAAAGAAACTGTCACATTGAACGGCAGCTCGAGGAGCTCTCCAAATCACAGTATCACTTTTTCCGGATATATCAGCTCTTGAGGAGATTTCTCCATCACTCTAGTGAGATAGGAATTGAGCAGATAAATTGTGATTTTGAAGTCCAGGAAAATGTGGAACTTGAACTCTGCTGTAAGCCAACAGAACTAAGAATTCAAAATAGAATCTATTTCTGTTGCCTTTTCCACAATGAAGGTCTTTGGGCTTGGCTTGATTTTAAGAATCAGCAGTGGGACAGTATAGTTTTGGTATATACATCTTACATGTGAGGTTTATTGAGTTTGCTGTTTACAGAATTGAAAGAAGACCAAAGTCAATATGTATCCTTGCACTGCATGTGGATAACTGCACGGCTCACCCATCTTGCCAGAAAACAAAAAGCTTGAAATCCTGTGATTGAACAAAAAGCTTGAAATCCTGTCTCTCCCCAGTAGGAGAGAGACATGGACTTAGGCAATAATGTCCTCAACAAATATTTTCAAAATTAAAAGTACTGAAAATATATGGCACCTTCTAACCTCTCAAGTTTGTTCTAYTCAGGAAGAAGAACCAATGAAAAAGAAAAAATTCAGTGGAGCCGGGAGAGATTTCTTGGAAGTAATTTACATCAGTCTGTACCTCAGAGAAGCTACTCCTGGGTAAATACAGATAAAGCAAACCTAGATATAATTCTAGGCAACTTCAAATAAGAAATGTAGTTGTTTATCTAACACCAAACCTCTTTCTTATAGGTCAATTGGTGAGGTTACAAAGTATGATATAGTTTAACTTGAAAAAAAAAAAAAAGAAATTAGAAAAAAAAGGTAGGAAATTCAATTCTTTTTTTCACCTTGCTTATGAAAACCATATTTTGTGTTTCTGGAGAGTCATCTCAGTAAATTCAGTCACCAAATTATTTTCTTTTGTTTAGGAGCTGTATGATTGACTGATTCTTAATAAGTGCAAAAAATAGCTGTAGGCAAACAACAATACTAAGCTTGCAGTGCACAGAAGTGAGCTGAAAAACAGATGCCAGCCCTCAGCTCTTCCTGTATAATTTGTACATGGTAACGATAGTAAAGTGATTCCTTAAGCATATTTTCTAGCTTATTATTTGCTACTATCTTATTTCATGTGGCACTTCAAAATGCTCTTTTATACCTAGGTTGCTAGAACAGGATATCAGCAGCTTTTTGCTAGTGCACATAATTGAAAGGCTGCTACTTAGAGGAGGCACCATTAAAAATCTGAATTTGCCAGCAGTTAAAGCCCAATTCTACGCCTAGAATAGAAAAGCAATTATGGTATGCTGCTGTATTTGGAAGTGTTGGCAAGTCTTGATCTTTTAAGGGTGACTTCTGTTCAGAATAACAACACAAACAATGCAAGCAGGTAAGGGAGAATGAAACATTTTATCAGGATGTAAGTTTCAAACAATAAATTCCATTAAATTTCAAAGCTAATTCCAATTCTTTTTTTAAATTGCTGGGTCTCTTAATCTCAGAAACTAGTCTGGAATCACATCTTTTTGTTTCTGCTTTGTGAAAGCAATCCCAGTGTTTGACATGAAGTACTTAATAGCACTGTTCAGCTTTAAAATGAACGCCACTAACAATTCCTGACTATACATTGCTCAAAGGGAATGAAAATCAAATGACTTTGCATTCTAATTTTTCCAGAATACAATCCTGCTGCCTCAGGTGAAATCAAAACAAATTCCCAGTACTGCAAAGAGTGTGTGTGTTCTACCATACTGATGTGCCCTAATGGCACTTCATACAGTGCAGCATGTTAAGCACATTTACTGCCCATCTTGTGCATTTCTTAAAATAGAAATATTTTACCTGGCATTTCAGAGGTAGACTCAAAAGATTAGGAGGATAAAATTATTAAGTGCTGTGCCTTTTGTCACTGAGAAAGGTCTTAAATGTGCAGGGACCAGTGAGCTGACTAGACTCCTGTATTGTTGCACATAAGCTGGATTTGCACTAACAATACAGTACTGATTATACCTTAAAGCAAGATTTACTTTCCTGTAGAAGATCATCCCTCTTTATTTACTGAGCTAAGCACTTCATGGGCATTGCCTAGTCTAGCATGAAATAAAAGAGCTTGTATTGAAAAAAAAAAGCTTCTGATGAATTAAGTTATGTATGTTGTAATATATTTCAATTGTTTACAATTTATGCATTTCAAATGATTGCCAGAAATACATTTTTATAGAAAATTGATACTTATGTTGTCAGTTACCATATATAGCCTTTGGGAATGTAGTGACAAAGTTCTCCACTCCTGTGTTCTCCCAAATTGGAGCATGGATGGATGTCAGCTTGATCAGTCATATTCAGGCGAGATTTCCACGCTACAAGTCAAAATCTCTGGGTTTTTCTTAATACTCAAAATACTCAAAAATTGCTTTTTTATTTAAATAAAGAATTCTATTCAAATAATCATATCATCTTTGTTAATCCAAGGAATACAAAATATTCTTTAAAACCCCCAACAATTGCAAATGAAAGCTAAAAATATTATCTTTGTTTACTAAAAATGAGAAAACTAACTTGATGTTGTAGCAGTGTGACATCTTCAATAATCCAGGGGGTTTAAAATATATTATTTTCTCTTATTGATACAGCATCCTTTCTGGTATGGAAACACTAATCTATTTCTCAAATGATGTGTTATTAAATAAAAATAATGTTATTTATTTTACTTTGCCAATACTAGGTTTGTATTTGAAATGCAGTTAAGGAGAAATAACAAAGACAGGAAATATTCAAGATTTCAGGAAATGTGTCTCCACATTAACCCGAGCAGACCTTATTCTATCCCTTTTTTTAATGTAACTTCTGATGTAGAAATTTAAGATACTGTGGAGTTGCAAAACTGGCACACAGAAATCCCACTAGCAGCACAGCTCTGGAGCTTGGGTACCTGAAAAATTACACAAATCATAAGAAAGAAAATCCTGGCTCGTTCATTTGATTTAGTAGATGAAACAAGGAACAGATTCCTAAGAGATGACTCCAATTTTATGTAGCACTCATTCAGGCCAGTTCTCATGAGCACCATGAGCATGAATTAAAACTAGACAAGATCTTACATTTGGCTAAGCAGGATTTGTAATTATGTGTGCCAAGGTCTGAGTTTTCTGTCTCTTTGAAGAATATCAATTTTTCTACATGCTTTTGAATATCCATGTTTCTCTTCAGTACCAAATGTTTACAAATCTGTAGAATCATTTAAAACATTACTCACTCTSCAAGACAGAAAAGAAATCCAGTGTACTTAACTGATGGCAGGAGTGSTTGCTATTTTGGATATTTTGGGTCATGGAAGAGAATGATGAATTTCAGTTTCATGAGTGACAGTGTGTAGAAATCCCATAGAGCAGTTCTGTGCACATAAGTAGATGGGGAAAACAATAACAAAGTTTGTGACTCTGACCTTCATTGGCATAAATCTGCAAGTCTGCATAGACAGGCAGACCTTTCTAATGTCATAATGTGATGGCAAATGCTTTTGTAAGGTAAGGGAAATGTTTTTTTCCTGTTCATTCCTCTTGATAGAAGTGGGACTGATCCCTGTGAAATGCTGAGCCCCATTGATGGGATCTTTCGGTTCCTTATATCTTAACTKCAAGTTGAATATTTCACACAGTCTTACTTTTGATTTGGTAGATTAACTTTTATCTTTTATTGCCTTTCTCACAGTCATGGGTAGCCATCTAAAGATATAGATTTTCCTATAATAAAGTCAGGATGGATAGGCATAGGAATGGCAAGATTCCCTAAGCAGCCCTCAAGAGCTTTGGACAGGTTTTTCCCTACTGTTACTGCAACACTAAACATGTAGAAAACATTTCTGGTGGACTAATGCTCTAAATTTTTCTATTCCTTTCCACAAAACAGTCTCAATATGAAATAAGTTGTAAAATTATGCTGAAGTCATGAGATACTTCAACAGCAAAACTAAATCTTCACTACTTTTTCAATGTTAATGTAGAGATATAAAAATCTGTTCTTTATATTAAAAGGAAAAAAATCTAAACTTAGAATCTTAGAAAAGAATACCACTTGTAGAACTAGCTTCTTCTTACTTGTAATATGAAGCTTTTATACAAATTGATGATACCTAAAAACCTAATGGAGCAAGTACTCAGAGTYTGCACCCAAACATAATTGTTCACTCACATAAGTCATACTATGATTTTTAATTTTACAAAGGATGAAGTTTCTCCTACCAGCTTCTAAAAAGTAGAAGATCTTCTGTCAAATCAGAAGATCATAAAGGAATATACACTGTGCATGAACTTTTGTTTCCTAGCATTTACTTTTCTTCCCTGCATGCAAAGGAATTCCCAATCCAATCAAAATGCTCATAACCTTCAGTTTGGCGACTGGCTTAATTTGAAAGACATCTAGATTTTAAAAACTAATAAAGGTTAAAAAAAACAATAAAAAAAAAGAAACTTATTAAAACTAGCTAACTGGCTGCCTAAAAAATTGCAAATGTAGACAGAGAAGTTTCATCGACTGTGCTTCTAGAAACCTCTAGAAGGTTTTTTTCTCTTGCAAATAGGTCACTTCTTGGCCGAATGGCTTTTAACCATATATGTAAGTAACTTGCAACACAAGCACATCTTCTACATCACCTCTGGTGAAATATATGGTAACACAAAGAGTGCAAGCAGGTAAATGAGCAGATCTGATCCCTGCTGCAGAACAACAGTGATTGGTTGATAAACTGCGAATAGGAAAAGCAGGGGGGGAAAAAAAGKAACATTCTTATCGCCAAAATAATATTATATCTACACAAATAAAGAATGAATAGCACTGATACAGGATCTTATACTAGATTCTGGGGTACAAAAACTCTGCAAAGTGCTCTGGGTCTGGGCCAAACRTAACTTTCCTGTAAGAGACTTATCTGAAATGTATATAAATGGAGGATCTTCACTACTGAGTCAATAGAGCACTGCAGTCCAAGACAAAGCTAATTTTAGAACAGTCTGTTCAGTTCTGCTAAAACTGTCATCTAGAAGATCTCTGATAAAATGGAGAGGTTTTGGAAGATATTAGAGAAAATAATTAAAGGAATGAAAACAGACATTCTGTGCAATTCAGAGAGTCCAACTTGCCTGATCAAAGGAAAAGATTAATGAGAAAGAAGGGACTTAGTCACAGCCTGTAAAGATCTATACGGGTTTTTATCTTGCATTTTCTCATCCAGGAAACAAAGGTATAATAAGATCCCATGATTGGCAGTTGATGATAGACAAGTTTGCCTCAGGAGTATAGGGAAATTTTCTAACCAAAGTCTTTCAGAAGCATTTATGTAGTATTAGTTTTCAGTCTCCCCACTTGATTTAAAATAATGCTTTTAAGAGCATTGTTTAATAACAAGATGGTCTTTTCCAAACTAATAACCTTCAGAACAACTTAAGTGATAATTAGTGCTTCTAATATTAGAGGRTAAATTAATTCAGTGAATGATTCAGAGAAAATATAAGGCTAATTCAGCAACAACCTAAGTAAAAAAAAAAAAAAATAGTATCATAAACCCCTTTTTCATTAACATATCTGTGATTTAAACACATTTTTGCAAAATCCCCTAAATGAAGATTCATTTCTCTTTGGTCAAGAAGTGTGTTTCTTTATTCATGAGTCCACAGTTCTTTAAAAACATAACATCCATTCTAATKTTGTCATTTGGGAAGGTAATATGCTGAGTTAAAATCTTGTCTATTCAAGCTTTATTTCTGTAGGATGTGGACTACAGATAATTTGAACAGCAAAATCTCCTATCTCTTGGGAAGCACTCATCTGCTTTTAAACTCCAGTGCACTCACTGCAATCTTGCACTAAAACAGCATATTTAAAACTTGGAATGCTGGATATATTTAACAGGTTCAATTCTGTTTGCTGGTTAAAGATTAAGAGACTAAAATATGGCATCTATTAACAGTACTGTGTGAAGAAAGAGGAATCACTGCAGACTCAAGAAAGTCCCACTGGGGGCCTAACAAGCACCTGCCATTTTCACGTGGTGAGAGATCAATCAGTCTCTGTATGCAGCAAGATGACCTGCCAAAAGCTGAACCACAAGGGGAAAAGAAGAAAAATGATCAATTCCCCAAATTGTGTGCTCTGCAGTAATAAAACACTGTTCTCTAAACACTTACAATGTCTTTGCAGATGTGATATCTTGGTCAAGATCAAAATCTGCAGTGAAACCCTGGGCTGATATAAAAAAAAAAAAAGTATCCAAAATGTACTATAAAATGAGTTCTCTTCATTATTAATGTGTAAACTCAGTGGCACTATGAAAAAAAGAAGTTTTAGGGTCTTCAAACTGACAGCTGTGGAGCACTAGGATTTTTTCTCATGTACAGAACTGCACTTCAAAATTTTCAGACTTCAGTTCATTGTTTACTTTATTTCTGGTTGCCAAGGAGGACTGAGTTGGCCAATAAAATATTAAATATTCTTTTTTGTACCAAAAACACAACAGTGACAACTGGAAATGAAAACAAGAGAATTGGAACCTGGTATTTGTCTATTTGCTTTAACGTGTTGTACCAACATCCTTATAAGTTCACTTCTTATCAAGCAGAACAGCCGAAGAATCACAGAATCTTGCAAATAATTCTAGGTCCTGACAAAAGTCCAGCCTATTGCCAGCTTGTGTTGCTACCAGGGTACATGGGTACAATTACCTATTAAGGTAAGGAAAGCCAACCTCAATTTGCAGAGACCAGAAACCATGAACGAAATCTCTAGACATTTCCATTCTTTCATAGGTAATCAAATACTCAAACACATCTTAAAAGCTGACCTGATCAAACTAAATTATCTGGAATTCTAGGGAAGGCACTTAGATCATGCACTTCTTCTGGGATTAGCCTGGATTTTTTAATATTTTCATGTTCTCTCTCAAGTGTTCTTAAAGCCGCCTTCCCACAATATGAAGTGCGATTTTTCATTTCCTGTTATACAGAAGACAGCTGTAAAGCAATAGTATGACAGTAAATAATACAGGATGAGAATCTGTTTGGTATACAGAAAAAAGGCGCCAAAGAGGCTTATTAGAGGTTTTTATTTGCAGGAATGATGGTCGTAATAAAAAAACCCTCAGTTAGAAACATCCAGAGATGTCTTTCAATGTAACAAAAGAAGTCCAAACTGGCAAAAATGAAAAATAAAGAGGACAATAAAAAAATTTAAAATAGTATGTTATTCTTCATTGGTTGATTATAAAAATACTTGTGTTTGAAACATAAGAATGCAAATGAACTGAGAAAACTGTGCACTTCTCATTCATTGGAGAAATAGTCTCAGAAGTGTTCATCCTTRCACAAATACTACCTTTAAAATATTATTAAGGTCATGGTCTGCAGAGATTATCTGCTGAGCAAGTGACTGTAGTGCTAGCTCAAGAGAGATCCAAATAGGGCTACAAATGTTACATCAAGCTTGCAGAGGAAAAAACATGACTTTTTCATATACAGACAGGCTTTTAAATAGCGTGTTCAGTTCTGCCAGTTCCTGCTTTAGTCTATTCTCTGCGACTGCAATTAGGTTTCAGCAAATACATCTCCCCATTAGTTTTGCTCCTCAAACACCATTGTCAATATATTTAATTTTAATACCACACCTTCAGTTGTCTCATGGAGACAAATACAACATGACACTGGGCAAATTGTACTGCTCTTCAGTCTGAGTGAAGTTCTGACTTCAGTGAAGGGAACAGCTAGACTTCCACTGATTCTGTGGTATCGTGGTTTAACACACAGACTCTATAAATAAGCACATCTCTAGGGTTTGCACCATAAATCCTGTTATCATTTAGTGCCCTGACCAAGTTCCATACATTAACACTGAGTAAATTAACTTGTACAGTTAAAAAAAAACAACAAAAGTTAATGGATGACAGTTATGTAGATAATCTTTAAAAAGACACTTAAAATAAGTCCTTGATAAGGATTACAAAGATAGAAAATAAACAAATAAAACCTGAAACCAACCAAAAAAACTCCTCCTATCCTCCAACAGAACTGCACATATGAGAAGGCAAACTGAAAATAATTTCTTTCACACAAACTGTAATGTGTAGCATACTTGCCTATTAAATAAGAAAGACATTATTTCTTTTTGGCTTTCAAATATCACAAAAAATATATTTTGTACTTCTGTGTGAGAGCTAAGTAAAAAAATACTGAACAATGTTTCAGTCTTTAGTGACTGCTTCTTTTTCAAAAAATCCCTTCTAGGATGACACAACTTACTAGCAAGTTCTCTGTATGAATTGTGTATCACTTAGGCTTACTGTGGTACAATGCCTATGGAGGAGATTCAAAGATATAGCTGTGCAATAATATTCAGAACACAAAATGAAATACTTCTCTTTCTAAGAATAGTAGACGAAATTTAATGATGCCTAAAATGTCTTACATCAAGACATCACCTAATATCCAGTTTTACCTAGTCCTGAAAGCACTTCACTCTCTCCCCAGTTCTCAGTTTGATCTCAAATTTCCCTGTGCTTTTATATTAAATATCAATGTGTGTGCATTGACATTGATGCACAGGGAAGGGTGTGCTCTGGGGACAATCCTGTCTTCCCTCTGCCTAAGCTCCTCTATGATCTACTGCACCTAACCTAAATTCCATTTAGCTCCACAGAAAACTGCAAACATTTTTATGGTCAGTCACAATCCAAAAAGCAATGGAAAACACAGTGTTTAACTACTAGGAAGCAACCTAATAGCTATCATCCATATTCCTTGCAATATAAGCTATAAAAGTTTATACTCACAGCCTGAACCATATTGAAAAGTTTCCAAGAGATCAGCTTAGGAGTTTGAATAAAAAAAAAAAAAAAAGTAAATATTATCCCTCAGGTATTTTTAAAAAATGCCAATATATTTTTCCTGGATTATAAGCAAGCACACTGTCCAGTTTGTGCTGAAAGGGACTTCTGTTATCACTGAAGAAGAAATATTTTAAAGTACTACTGCATTAAACAAATTAGAAGGACACCTCTGAGTATCCATAATATATATTTACAAACCATTTAAATTAAAACACATATCTCTGGTTTTGACTTAAAACTGTATTTCAATCTAACTGCCTTAATATGATTTTTCATGGTTCTTGTACCATATGCACATACATTTGGAAAAAAACAAATATAAATAAAATATGACAGAATAAACACTGATTAGAACATTTTGTAACATCATTAACATATCCAATTTGCATGGCACAAATCTGCTAACATCTGCAGTGATATAGAATTCCTCAACATCTTTCACATCATGAAGATGAAAACAGCCTTCTTCTTTTTTTTTCTTCATTTGGTACAATAAATAAAACAGTGTATTTCACTTATTTTGCATTTAATGAGAAGCCAGTAAGTGTCATTACAGCATATCAGCATAGAACATGAAAAGGCAGAAGATGGAAATATGATGCTAAGTAGTTTGAGTAATCTGTTAGCTCAGGATCTAGAACAAGAAATTACCTCCATCAGACAGTAATTCATTGTTCTGGGAGGCTCCAAGACAAATAACCTAGAGTACAGCATCACCTCCCTTGGCATTTTTCACATTTCTTCATTTCCATCATCCAAACTGAACAGTGAAATTTTAAATAAGGAACAATCTATTAAATCTGATAAAARACATACCCTTATGTACACTAACATGCAGAAGGTTATGAAACCATTGTTGTTGACTATTTCTGACCAATATTAAGTCCCTTTTTATTTAGATGCAGGTTGTTAAATTTAACTGGGAAAATGTTTTGTTGACTCTTAACAAGAAAATGAAAATCTGACAAAAATGAAAATATGTTCTGAAGGCTGTCAACTGCTGATGTAAAATGCAATTATATTACAATTATATCCATAGTGTGTTTGCACAAAGATGCAATAAGTATCATCCATTCACACCTTACAAAAGAAAGCCAGTTTAATACACACCTGCCAGATTTTTGCTTCAGTTGAACTGTTTTACTCAATGTCCATTTGCATTAATAAATTAAGTACTAAAGTCTTTATTYAGCCTGGAAACCCAACTATAGTCTTCCCCTGCTGAGAGTGGAGTGTACAACTTATGTAATAGTAACCGGTCTGTGATTTGATACTATAGTCTGTCCATCTGAACATTTTTAAATAGAAAATTCAGATCCACTTTAGATCTGCAGAAGTTCATCCAACAAAATAGTAAGTCCTGAGAAACAACCCTCCTCTGCAAAGTCCTACAGACAAATAACTGTTGACAACCTCTTTAATTTGCAGTTCTTTATGTACAGAACCATGTAGCAGCAGCCTATCATCCACAAGGTTTCTTGACTCTTTGCTCTTTTCCTTTGTCCACATCCTTTGCCCCAGGCATTCTTCTGCTTCACAAAAAACAACGAGATTCCTGCTTGTATTTCAAAAAACCTGAATGTAAAAAGTTACGCATTTGTAAGCTTCCAAATCCAACAAAGCCGCTGTATCAAAAATGATCACTCAGATTCAGGAATCTGAAAACGAATCACTGAGACTTTCTGCTCTTAAAACTTTTTAAAACTAGTTTTGAAACAAAAAAGACCAGGGACACCTTGTACCAAACCACTTTCCCATGGGCCACTGCAGCTGTCAGCATTGAGTGGCAGCCAAAGGATTGGGTGTTGAGCCACTTGTTGAACAGATACTGATTTTTCTACTTGTGCTGTTTGCCCACCTTTCTCTTTCACTCAACTGAAACCATCTCAGCATCGTCTCTTCCTTGGCACCTCCATGTGTACATTCCACACCTTTTAGGCGTGGGATCACACACTCTGTCCCACACACTTCCCAGGTGTAGAACTATTACCACACATGATGATAACCTATTAAGTTAATATCTATTCATAAGATCAGTCTGGAAAACAGTTTATAAATGTTACTGTTTTTTTAATCACTTATCCTTTGTAACTCAGGGCTTTTTCTTTTTTAAAATTATGTTTCAGCTATATCACATWCTTTTCCAAGGACAAAAATGAAATGTATGCCAAAAATAATTTTAATGTGAATGTGTCATTTTTCACATAAATTAATGGAAGACCTAGTCCTTGGCTCATAAAAGTCTTGCTTATTTGCCTTTATTRCTATGCATTACCAATGATATATAAGACACATCCCTGTCACCTATTTTAACAAGCACTTTTACTAAGATGATTGCAATGATAGGTCCTTCATTAKAAATTATTCTGAAATTTTTACTTCCAAAAATGTTATCAGCAGTAAAATCTCCATCACTAACAATAGACAACTCTGCACCACTAGGCAAGAGAAAGGCAGCTTCACCAGAGCAAATAACAAAAAATACATTTTTTTTAAAATGATAGGAACTATAGCTGCTGGACTTCTCATTTGGTTATCTATTTCTTGTGCTTTCTGCATTCTTCATGTTCACCCCAATTTCAGAGGAAATGGAACCATAGGATTGTTTAAGAGAAATCATTCCTCCTAGAAAGATCAAATTGGTCCTGTGATCATGTCAAGTAATGGGGCTTGCTCTGGCTCTAGGGGAAGCAGAGAACTGGAAGAGCAGCAACCCCTTAGATCACTGGGTCACTGTCCTCCCTGTATGAAGACCTAATTCAAATTACCCAAGTGACTCACTGCAGATAAAAACTCTCTGATTAACCCTTATCAGGGCTGTGTTGTCTTCAGAGGACTCAGAACTGTTCATGAGATTTCTAATATTTAAGATGCAGTTCATTATAAAGCAGCAATGGGGATCTACAACAAGACTTTAACTGAAGCACCACTGTCTGTCAGGGGTAATCTCACCTGAAACCTTCCTGAGACCTGGCAGATCACACTGCAGGGTTAACATCAAAACTAAGGCAATGTAAGATTTTGAGGGAATCTTTTACAGAGATTTTTCCAGAAAATTTTGGGTATTGGCATATATGTTCTTGTTTTAATAACTTTTGTATTAATGAATTAATACTTTTTTCCCCTTTCCAAACCCCAGTTAATTTCCTACTCTTGTCACCTACACCATGGGACCCCTCTAGGGGCCAAGTGCAGGAAAGTATATAATTTCATGGTGGCAATTGTAAGAGCTATGGGAAGATTTCTGGACCAAAATATTCTACTGAAACATGTACTATCAACACTACAAAACTAGAAATGCGCCCTGTTTTATGGGGTTAATAATCTTTAGTGCAGTTATCTTATTCTTTCATCTTTTTATTGTCTCGTAATGGAATACCATTTTTAAAGGATATTGTGCCAGATAGTATCAGARATTTAAGAAACACAACCTATTAGTTACTTTCTGCACTTATATTAGGCCCCTTAAGAATAACTCACTTGGAAATAACTTGTGAGAAATAGTATCTCTATCTTATGGGCTTTTACAGAACTCAGCTTTATTTTTGTGGATGTTGTTCATTTACTGAAAAGGTTAAAGATTTTTTTTTAAGTGTTTCATTATTCATCAGCAACAGAACCTTGCACACATTCCATGAACAAAAACTTACCCCTATACCAACCACAATTTAATTGTTTCTGCCATTATATACTAACAGTGAAAACACTAGATTTTTCTTAAATTWTACAATTAGTTATAACAGAGTGCARTATGATGAAATATACAAACCTAGYRCTGGTCCACAGAATATTASAGAATCCAGCTCAATAAATTATGATTTTAWATATTTAGCGAGACTCAGAAAACACCACCACCTTTGGTAAACAAGGTAAAAGAATGGGGTTTCAATMCTGCTACCATGAAAAAAKAAAAAGCAAAGAGAAAAAAAAMCACACTACTGAGGAAAAGTTATGCAAAGAGCACAATCATTTCTGCTGTACTWGCTGGCGTCCCTGAAGCACACACCTCACCTAAGGATTGAGTCTTACAGGACTGGATCACATTGTAGTCCAGAACCAAATATGAAGAGTGGAGGCTGGCTAACCCTGAGCCTTGCAGGTGCCCTCATGCACAGAAAATACATGGATATAGACAAAGTCTACACTAGCCTGGAGAGAAGAAGGCTGAGGAAAGACCTTATCATTCCCTTCAACTATCTGAAAAGAGATTGTATCCAGGTGAGGGCTGTTCTCTTTTGACAAGTCATAGGATAARAGGAAATGGCCTCAAGTTCCACTGAGAGGGCAGGGTGGGGTGGGGATGTGTGTGTTAGATTGAATATTAGKTAAAATTTCTTCATCAAAAGAGTTGTCAAGCATTGGAAGAGTCTTCCCAGGGAAGTGGTGGAGTCACCAGCCCTGGAGGAATTCAAAAGATGTGTAAATGTGGCACTTAGGGACATGGTTCAGTGGTGAACTTGGCATTATTAGGTTAGGATCTTAAAGTTCCATTCCCACAAAAACAATTCTGTCATTCTATGATTTTTCTCATTCCTGTCACAATGATTGTCTATCTCTGCATTTAAAAGTAGGCATAAAACTATCACTGAAAAGGAAATGAGAAGGYTTATTTGGGGATATTCTTCTGTCTGAATCTGAATTAGTAGACTGATCTTGAACTAATGGGCAGAGAACTAAATGCAATTTTATTAATGCACCATGCTGAAAATAAAATTTAGAACAAATACCAAGAATTCATACTTGATG
>NW_026623558.1:653891-669900 GCF_030028575.1 Malurus melanocephalus
AAAAAGGAAACCCAAAAAATGGAAGGAATTGTTGAATTATTTATAGAACTCTCGAGAGCTCTACTATGTATTTCCAGGGCATCATTTTGCCAGCAAAGCTGCAACAACCTCAGACTTTAAAAGTGTGTGATACGTACAAAATCAATCAATAAAAATCTGTCTGCAAACATCAACAATAACAYGCTAACTTTGTTACTTAGCAGTGCTAGCTTGGTTTTTGATCATGAGGTGTACTAGCCCCTTCTCAAACAATTAGCTTTTCAGTCTGTGGGCCATAGAATTACAGAACRTTAAGGGATTGGAATGGACCTTAAAGACCAATTCAAAACCACCCCTGCCATGGGGAGAGACCGTTGCCACTAGAACACGTTGATCAATCCTTGTCCATTCTGGCCATGAACACTGCCAGGGCTGGGACATCCACAACCTCCCTGGGCAATCTGTACCCCTGTCTAACAGCCCTCACAGTAAAAATTTCTTTCTAATATCTARTGCAAATCTYCCCTCTTTCAGTTTGTACCTATTGCTCCTTGTCCTGTCTACAGGTCCTGATGAAGAATCCTTTTCTGGTTTCCTGTTAGACCACCACTGGCAGATCCTATGAGGTCTCCACACACCCTTCTCCAGGCTGAACAGCCCCAGCTTTCTCAGCTTGTCTTTGTAAGGGAGATGCTCCAGTCCTCTGATCAGGTTKGTSGCTCTCCTCTGGACTTGCTYCAACAGTTCTTATGCTGGGGACGGCAGAACTGCATGCAGTATTCCAGGTGGGGACTAAAAAGAGCAGAGCAGAGGGGAGAATCACCTCCTYTGGCCTGCTGGCCATGCATCTTTTGATGTAGAATCCAACCCTCTCCTACAGTGGGCTGAGGGTCTTCATTCTCCCAGTCCTTGAATTTGCCCTTCTCAACTTGGGCAGCACAGCTGGAGCACTTGCTGTTGTAGACTGAGGCACTGAGCCATTGGGAGCCTCAGCTGGCTCTTTTGCCAGGGCAGTCTCTTTGCAGGTCTCTCTTTTCCTTCTGGAGWGGGTCCACATTTATCTCTGGTCTTGCTCTTGCTTGCAATTTATATATGGAAGCCCTTCCTGTAAYCTTTAATATCCCTGGGGATAACTTTGGGGCTTTTAAAATTTTTTTTCTATTTTGTTCCAACTATGTGATTTTGGTTAAACTGAATAATACTGCAATGACGATTTCCTTGAAAAGCCATATAAACCCTACTGTGCAGATATTCCACTCTTTACAACCYAGCTACGATGCTCTTCTAAGCTTTGGTGCCAAATTTTTATGCAATGCTCAGTTTCATGGCAGAAGTCTTTGCACGCATGCAGACATTTATATGGCAGCTGTTTTGTGCATGATATTTTTTGTTTTCCTTTCAAAACTGTGTTATGTCTATGCAAATTTCCTGTACTTCAATAATTTTGTTAAGAGCTGACAAATATGCTCAGAACTGTATCTTCCAATAGGAATAACACTCAAATTCAGACTGCTTTGTCAGCAACATCTGCAACACTTTGGGAGATGCTCCAAAATTTGTTTCATTTTAAAGTTYATTAATTTGACACATTTAAAATATAAATGTATTATAAAATCACACATTTCTGGCTTTCATTAAAATGTTTATATTGCAGACAATATGATTTTGTCAACGAAAAGACAACTATTCTTTTATTAGTGTTAGAATTTTTTTTTTTCATATGTTGAATCAAAAACAAATAAAAGCTTGGCACAAAACACACAGTAAGAGGATGTTTTGACCCAGTTCAATTTTTATGTTCATAAATGAAGAATAAAATATTAYTTCTAGGGGATAGAATGGGAGTAGATTTCTGCATTACTAAGTATATACATTGCTCTCATAAYAGCCAGATGACAACCCATCAGAACAGTGTGACTATTTCAGCAATGCAGGTGGAGACATTTTCACACTTCCTTGAGCAGAACAGCTGCCTAGTATGCTACYAAAGAACTCTTGGATTGATTTTAAACATCTGCCAGTGGTCTTCTATTTTTTAACATTTATTAAGAAGAACTGATGAAACACAGGCATTTGACGAAGCATTCATATTGTAATTAGAGGATCTACTATCTAGGATTATTATATAAACACACATTTATTCGTCATGACATACCAGTGATTTCAGTAGAGTTAGTTACATCAAGAATGAGAAGAAAGAGAAAACAGGCATTCACTAAGGAAAAACAAAGATGAAAGGTTTGATATTTAACATAACAAAGCCTACTGAAAATCATATGACTAAGTGCAAGTACGCACTTAATGAAATGGAGGCGAAAGCAATGCTGTTCTCCCTGTCAAATTATCTTCTGGAAGGAGAGTAGCAGGGGATGATTTGATTTAAAAATAAAKATGTAATATGTGACTGTAAAAATAAAATTAGGCATCAAACTTAAATGTTTGGAAGCTTCCCATTTCAAATGCATTTCGGATTGTTCCCCCAGCCTCCACTGAACAGCTTTACTGCAGCACTGTTTGGGTAAATCTGATCCTCTGGATTGCCTGCAATAGCCATGATATCCACAGCCAGTGTTCAGATTGCCTAATGGCTCCAAGTCCTTTTTCTATAAATAGCAATTTACTATGAAAAAATTTCAAAAGTCAGTAAAAAAATTCTGCAATGATCACCATGATTACTTAGAAAGTAACATAAAAGGAAAAGGAAACCACATAAAATCTTTTGTTAGGTGATAAACATCTAAACCTTCCAAATTCAATCTTTTAATTTGGATGTTTTTTACAATTTATATTTATTAGATCTCTCTGAAGCTAGTATTATATTTAAAAAATCATTGGCATTCTAAAATTAGGCCCCTCTATTATTCTCTAGGCAGACAAGAACATGAAGTCTGGATAAACCCCGAGGATTAATTAGGAAAGACACGGTTGTACCCCAAGCAAAGATGATGACAACAGGACCATCCATTATTTGCATATCAGTCAAATRGTTAGACCAATCATCTAGGATGCATACAAACCTATTTTATGGCAAGGGTCATTTAATCTCCCGTTCTTGCATTCTAGGAAAATACCATGATCTCTAGGAAAATATCTCAAATAAGAATATTTTTTCACTCCTTTTTCAAAACYTAAACGACTGTGCAGCAAGTCTTGAAGTTGCACAGAGCACTGACAGTTTGTCCAAGCTCAAAAATTGACACTGATCAGGGAACAAAACAGAGAATACACACCTCTCTCCATGAAACACATACATTTTTATATTGACGTTGTATAGAAAAATAGTCTGAAGAGATTTAATTGTCTTCTGGAGATTCCTAATCTGACTGCARTTTCCGGGGACAGAAATTTCAATGTCCAGGTTGAGGTCTGGATAGGTACCCACTCTTCTGACTGGATAGCAAAGCTGGGCACATTTGCTCATGTCCTTGGCTCAGACATTTAAGATGTGCCCAGYTCTGAATTCAATTCAAAATTTGCAATGACCACAAAGAAATTTTATCATATGATTCTTTTCCTATTCAAGTCCAGGTGTCTCAAATCTCAGAGATTAGTGAAAATGCAGTAATTGGTTTGTACTTGATCTTTCCCACGCTACCTCTATTATAAGAACTAAGTATGAGTCTTCCCRTAATGCTGACAACTTTCTTTTACTGTTTACACGTCTGACATTGCCACAGCACAAAATGTCTCATTCTTTTGTGGCTAGAACAATTCTAAAAATTGTTCTGTAAGTGAAAATATACTTTCAAAAGAGATTGTCAGGACTTCATGGAAAAAAGGGAAAAGAGGTAGGAACAAAAAGGAAAATAATAAAAGGGAAAATAATTTTTTTTAAAAAAGTAAATGTATTAGAGAGTAGAAATGGTACCTTTAAAAGCCCTGGTCCAGAAAAGTACAACATCCTCCATGGCTTAGGACATGGACTTTCAAAAACCTTTTCCCCTTCATGTAGGGCCACACTGGTTTATTTCACATGAGTGATGTATTTAATGCATTTTGTCTTTACTTCWGAGGCAAATTTCAGAATTCTTTGAWAAGTGCAAATGGGGAAGAATAGCARTGCTGGCTGAAAAAAAGCTAACTAGGTATCCATCAGCAATTGCTGATGGCCCAAAGGCATTGGAAGTATGTAATAAAARCAGACAGATCCCATAGGTTTTGGCCTCGAATAATTTAATCTGCAGTATTGCAATCAGAAGCTGATGTAGCCGAAACATAACCTGGCAAAAAGTGATTCCTATTTCACATCCCAGACATTTCCACAAGCACTTAGTGCCTGACTAAAGCAGAGGTCAGGCATATACAGACAGAGTGAGGTAGAATAATAGGAATRGGGCACTCTGGATTTAGATTGGTTTAGACTACCATGAAGCTGCACTCAGTTGAAAGAAAAGRTCTTATTCTGTATTTTGCTGATTGATTTTACCATCCCACCCTTGCCTTGATTTATTTGGCTCAAGGATCAGCCAGTTTTGTTCACTTCTTGTCTCATCCATGTAACGAGATTGCTAAGGTCTAATGAAAAACAAGAATAGCCAGAGCTTTGGGCTATCACTTTCCCATGACACTGTAAACRGAATTTCTTTCTGCATACCTCTGCATGCTCATATGCAAGTGAGCAGAMGAAGTAGCTGAAAACAAAATCTCCAGGGCAGGAGTTTACTAGATCGAAAAACTGGCAACTCTTCAGGTCTGCCCCCGAGGTAARGAAACTTATGTGCGAACATAATGCTGCTGAGAATTTCTATTCCAAATGGTTAAGGAAAATATAGCAGGGGAATAGTGGAAAACAGAAATGTCTGTTATGTGTCTACCTTTCACAGATTTTCAATAACACTTAAAAGCTTAACAACTTTTATGCTTTTGAAACCATTCTTAATAAAATAACATTAGACTTTTCACAAGTCTGTCACTTCCTGGGCCACCTCGACCTAGATCAATACACTCCTGTTAAGTGTTATTATGCACTGTTCACAGGTCTTCCATCAGGATCTTGTTGAAATGACAGTTTTCAATATGACAGGCCTTTCTGAATTAATTTTCAAGTGTGGTTTAAAGAAATAATGTGTCAAATGTTATTATAAAAATCCCTGAACTGAAACACCTTTTGCATTTTCTGTATTCGCTGCTTGTTTTTTTCAGTCCAAGAATTCTAGCTTGCTTTGCATGATTTAACAGAAATCTTTGGGGATATTCTTAAAAAAGGAAGTGTTCCAAAATGGATATACATGTGCAACAACTTCATCTTCTAACACCCGTGTCATGAACATTTTCATTGTGCAAAATGTGTGTGTAATAATTTTAGCATTTTAAATTCTTGATGTTGATGTGATATACCATTTTCCAGCCTTCATAAGTTAACATTACATGCCCACAAAAATCATATTTTAAACTATATCCCCAAGTTCTGCATTAGGCTTTCCAGCTTTCTTCCTGGTTTGCATTATCAAATCTGTTTTTCTTCCACACGTATGATATATCCTGCGGTTCCCTTCAGTTCAAATATATGGCATTCAGCATCTATTGAATTACTTCTTACAATGTGTTGTGCTACCTACAGAAAGAAACTGGGCAAGTAACACCAAGGTTTGTTTCCTCAGATAGTCTCTCTTTGCAGTCACTTAGTAAATGAAAATTGATTTTCTCATATTCATGCAAGAAATCAGAACCTTCAGACAGTATCAATCTATCATGAAGCATATATGATAGGAGTGGGCAGCACTGCATCAAACTTCTGATTTAGCAAATGAGGAAGGAGATTCAGTTGCTTATCACAGACAACCAGGGAGCCAACATCTTCTGCCTGACTTCCAGCTGTCACCCCACAGGGGCACTACAGGTTCTATGTCGTGCATGCTCACCCTGTGAAARATGGCCTCAACAGCCTGAAGTATCTGAATGCACTAAAATGATAAAATGAAGAAATTAAATCACATTAGAATTTCTATCTGTTATGCTAGGAATTGTCAAAACACAAAAAGACACAATCATCACTAATATGAACTTGGTTTATCTGTTGCTTTTATTAGCATCACTAATATGAACTTGGTTTATCTGTTGCTTTTATTAGCATCACTAATATGAACTTGGTTTTTCTGTTGCTTTTAGTCCATCTCAGTACTAATTCTTAATATCCTTATTTCTTAGACCAATTACCATGCTATTTCAGTATTTGGAAAGATCTATATCTAAATGTGAATGGTGACCAAGGTGTTAAACAACAATAACAAAATCTAGGATCATGCTCTTCACATAAAATCCTTGATGGTCCCGTGATTTTTCMAGGCAGATACTGAACCATCCATTAAAGGTGTAAATTTTCTATGTCCTGAGCCTTCCATTTTTAAATGTAGGCCCCCGATTTTGGGACACAGATGAGAATCCTAACTCCACATAAAGACAAAATTTTTCCTGGTGTCCTGGAAAATTATGCAATTTAGAAAGAATTTCAAATTAAAACCTTTTCTGTTTATCAGGACCAACTTAGCAATTTAGGCATTCCTTAAAATTCCTCTTAAAGTCTTTGAACACTTCAGCATTCTTAGATATCCACAATTTATTGTGTGGGTTCACACYATGGTATAGTAGTCAATGAACTTGCCAAGTTACAGATGTAGTTTTATTTACATTTCAGAATTCTGGTTTCAAAGTATAGGAAAAAAGAACCCACTGGGTTTGTTTGTTGTTTTTACTGAAAACATAATTTATTCCACAAAATCATTACAGTGGATTCATTACATGATTGGAAATTATTATTATTGCCTTGGGTAGAATCAGCTTTTGTTTACTTACTGAAAGTGACAGTTCAGACCTCAAATGGACCAAGATGTAGCTCATTTTGCAGTGCACTAACTGCTTTTAAATACAGAGTAATCTATACCACAAAGAAAAGCCACAGTTCATGAGCATTAATCAGAAACCAGTTTTATCTCACTGAATATAAAACTTGCCTGTCCCTAAGATTGCATAGTARGATTGGACTGAATGCTAGAACTCTCCATATTAATAGGACTTAAGTAATAGGAATCCTGAAAGAAAATATAACTCTAGAAGTCTTACCTATCTAAAAAATCTGCTTATTTATTTGCACAGGAATTGSAATATCTTTGAAATAGCCCATGCAGAAGTAGGTATTTATATTTTCTGCAACTTTATCAAGACAAAAGAAATGAGTAAAATTCTTCATTACAATCTGAAAATAAATGTTCTRAAAGTGAAGAACAAAACTTAAGTTTCCCTAATTTTTTCCAAGGTTTTGTTGGAGACATTAATGAATTATGATTTCACCTTAAGATGTCGTTTTACTACAAGTTATTTTTGGAGCAAACTTTGGTCTTTTTTCAGCTCATGTGAATCACTGAACATCAGTAGAACCAGTATTCAGCATTCAGGACAGAGGAAGACAGCTAATCTCTTTAAGGTGGTTCTTTAAGTTCCTGACAGCTCCTTTCAACCTAAAGTCTATAAAAATCGCAAAATCTTTGCTATAATTTTGGCTTAGGACTTGAAGATCAGTTATTTGACATGAAGAAGTGTATTTTGATAAGGATAATGGAAAAAAGAAAGTGCAGGTTTCAATACATTGGTATGACAAAGAAGTGCACAGCTTTGAAAAGATTGTACTAGTTGAAGGATTGTTAATAAAGCAAGAGAACCTGTATATTCTGAAGGAATAACATGGCCCCTTCATGAGAAATCACAGATTCATGAGGATTTTATTTCTATTTAGGTTTCTCTGTGCATGTAGTCCTTAAGATATGGGGYCACGAAGGCCATCCTACCATTTTGCTTGTAAATTGTCTTTAGCTGCTATTCTTCTCTAATKCAAGAATTAGAAACATGACATTTAATCTTTCTGAGAATTGAGACATCCAACTCCCATACTACCTTGCTTGGAAATTAACATAAAGGAATGTAGTTCTGATACTGTCATTGATGATCCATTTGTAAATTATGACACCTTTTGTAAATAATGACAGTAATGGAAAATGCTCAAAGCATTAAAATCTCTTGTAAACCATGGAAATAAACAATAGGTTGAACCTAGGCCTTGGAATACATATCTACAGAGTGGACACTGAAGCACATGATTGCAATATGTAAATATTGTATTTTCTCTCATAATTTATGTTAGTACTACTGAGAGGAACAAATCAAATTAATACAGAACTATTAGAAGCTCAGTTAAAGGACTGTAAAATTACAAGAACTGATCCTATAGAYATGCARTTACATTAGAATGAGATGTTATTTWAAAGTATCCTAGTTCTTGTAGCTCCTATGAACAGTCACAGACCCAGATAGCATGACTAYTTGATCTCAACAATATCCACAAAAGATATTTTGCAGAAGGTGTTCCCATTCTACCCTTTTTCARCTTGGTGTGTATATATGAAAGGTAGAACACATCAATGTTTTAACATATGAATGGTGTTTCAGGCTAACTTCCAGTTCTGTGGTGTGGTCTTGGAAAACTTAATTCAAATATCAATTTCAGAACCACACTCCTGACACCTGAGTTAGTTTTAAAGGATTTTGTGATGCTTAATGACTGGTGAAGCAATGACCTCAGAGCTCAAAAAACTCTGGCTGGCAGCAGGACTTAGGAATGSAAATGATTCTCAGTGACAATAAGGATAGGGTTTCCTTAAACCAGATTTCTAGAMAACCAACTAGAAATTAAGAGTCAGTACATCTGAGGATGACCTGAAAGAGTTAATGATTTATTTCACCACAAAAGTGTGTTTGTGAGAGCCCTTTCTGCTGCTATTAAGATCTCTCACAAGGCAGTGGCAGGCATGCCATCCTGAAAGGGACACACAGAAAAAGAGAAGACAGAGAAGGCATGGGACTCACAATTGTGCAAGCTCTTGGAGTTTGAAGTAAAGATAGACCCAAAACTGATTCCCTAGCAGCTGTCTATGAACAATGAAAAATTCAGGATCATAATTTCCTGCTTGTTTCTAAAAKCTATTCCTTGGATTAGGGTGAGGAGACACACCAGCCTGCTGAAAAGTGTCCTCTGTAATCTTGGTCTGTAAATAGTGTTCCTGTTACACTTAGGACAGTGAAAGAACTTAGAGTAGATGAACTGCTGACAGAACTGTAGAGTGGACACATGGCTATGACATGTAAAGAATTGGTATCATTGGATCTGTTTCATAAGTTGACCACTTCTGACAGAGGRGAAGGGTGAAACTTAATTTGGCATGGCATGCATGTAACATTCCACTACCCTAATCTGGCGCTGCCTGAAAGCTTCTTTTGGTAGGTATTGTGCCCTGGAATGACACAAAACTGGAACTAGCAGGATGTCAAAATACTTCCAAAACCAGCTTAACCAAATGAAATCAGCTGAGCTGATGTGAAATGCACACTTAGAAACACTCAGAGCTAGACTGCTGGAATACAGGAATACCAGTGTTAGCTGAATACCTAACAACAACTTGAATAATACCAATAAGGACATTTATAAATAGAAGTATTTTTATTTCTAAATTACACYGAATTTCTAAAGCTCTTAAAATGTTAAGTCAGGACTGCCAAGTTCATTTAAGTGTGCAGTTAAGAATTGCTAATCTTATATTTAGTGCCGGGGAAACTGAGGCAGTGAGGTTCAGTGATTTACCCAAGGCCACAGAGGGAGTCACTGTCAGAGCCGGGATTAGAGCTCAGGAATTTCTGCCTCCCAGCTCCCAAGCCCAGACCACTAGACCATGGCCTCGGGATATTTCCAGCTGATCTTCAGTCTAAAAAAAGTAAATTCTCAGGTATGTTACAAATATGTAACATATATATATATATATATATATATATATGTATAAATATGCATATATATTTTTTCTTTTTATCAGAATGTAACGATATGAGCTAGAATTGCTCATAAATCAATGCTGAAAATCAAACCAGTATATTTTATCTGATTTACCTTTATCGTACATATATGTGTGATAAATGAAGCTCTGCAGAAAAATTCCCAATTTAATTGCAGCCAATACAAATACGCATTGTATTTTTCAGCGTAAGGAACAAATTGCCTTTCCAACCCAGCCAGCATGTCATTTATATTAATGGTGAGGAATGATAAGTTGCTCTGTGTGTAAGTAAACTCTATTAAGAAAGTCAGGTCCCTTGGTGAAGCTAGATCCTTAGTAAATTTTACTAGCTAAGCACTGAGCTCCATGTCAGAGTAATTACACCTTTTATCCACTGTGAGCTCTCTCTTAGCTTCTCCATATTCCTTAATTTCCCACTTCAGCTAATTTAGCAGTAAAATCACAAAGGTTTAAAAGGTTAGCTACCGAGGAACTGGCGCGTGAATGTTCTGTTAAGTTCCATGCATTGAAATCACATTATGTAGAAGAAGGAATTAATTAAGTAACAATTAGGTAGTGATGGATCATTGACAACATATATACACTTGGGTGCTAAAAATTAATCTCCCCTGTAAAAACAATACATTGCATATCTTCTCATCTATACACTAGCAAGTTTTACACTTGAAATATAAAATGGAAAGGCCCTTCAGCAACTTCTTTAAAAAGAAAAGGCATATATTCTGTCACCATTAAAACTACCAACTATTTTTTAAAATCATATAGCTTAATTTTTAGTAAGTAATTGAAAATGGAGTAAGAATAGCAAAAGGGGAAGAATTTTTAAGGCAGGAGATTTTGAAGTGACTGTAAGGACATTTGCTATATGAAAGTACTTAGTACGTTAAAATTGCTAACAATTGGGTAGTATTCTCTCGCTATCTTCTTTTACAAGTTGCTGTATTGTTTCTTGTATTGACAGTCAGCCTCTTAATACATAGATTGGCAGTTAGCCCAGTCAGTCTTCAATTCTAAAAGCCTCTTAGCAGATGAAAAATCTTGCGTTCATTCACACCTTGTAGAAAGAACAACAGGGCAGAAGTGACATCCAGATCAATTTAGAGTATACTTTGAGTCTGATTTTCCTTTGCCTTGCACCTTGTGTAGTCATTTATAGCTGTGCAAMGTGAGCACAAAATGGATATAAAACACTGCTCCCATGTGAGGAGAGAATTTTGATTTGGTTGCATTATTTCCAGAGGTGATCACAGAAAGTGCCAGCCAGTTGAAAAATCTGGCTCTGCATAGACAGTGTAAACAATTTTGACACAAAGCATAAAGTAAAAAGCAGCAGCCCCTTCCAAACATCTTACAGAAATTGCACTTTTGTTTTGCAGCAATGGATATTTTCACTTGCTGTTTGCTTGGAATGTTCAAAGAAAAAATAATAAATGTTAAACTTATCTACAGAAAACAAACACTATTTCTCCCTTTCTTTAGAATTATATTTAACTATGAGTCCTAGTGTATTTTCTCACGTAAAAGGGAACTCATGTCATCTATAAGATTTCTACAAGTCCTAACTTTCCACATACTGCTTCCAAACCCAGCACTTAAAAAGTTGCACTTCCACACAACCTCCTGGAATCAATGTGTAAAGCTGGTATTATCACAACAGCTGGTCTCAGTCCATCAGAGTTCAACACTGCTCTGGCTTTAGTATGGGTGACAAACTGTTGTCAGCATTTACCAAACAGTGATATCTGTGCTATATGATCCACTATCACTAGGATAATGCAAGAACTACTGCCAAAAATATCTTTAAGAGGCAAGCTATATCAGCAGGAAAGGCCTGCTGATACTAGATTAACAAATGCATTTTAACAAAATTGATAGTTAAAAAATGAAGGACTATTAAAAAGTCTGGTTGTCACTGGAGATGTGGTCAAGAATTAATTCTACTTAAGAACAGTGTACAGTAACTGATTCAGGATGTCTGGACATTTTTTCCCCATATGACCTGGTATCCATTTTTTCTGATCCTTCCCTGCCAGGAATCCTTCCTAGTACTCTTAAATACCATGATGGGCATGATGGCAACTCATGTATGTTGACTAGGAGCAGAAATAGAAATTACTCAACTGCATTAGTAGCAGCTGTCAATCTGAGAATATTGCTACAGTACATAATGTCTCTTAGTGTTTTTGCTGGATTTTTTTTTCTTTTAATCACAGTCCTGCATTTCACTAAGAATCCTAACACATAGTTTCAAAATCTACTACCATGGTCCAAACCTTACCCTTCAACCAAGTAGCTAAAGAACTTTTTTTTTTTTAAGTTCTTAATAAGTTTTTAATGTTGTATTGTAGGCTAGCGTTTCTTGTGGGTTTTTGCATTTATTTTTCTTCTTGTCTTTTTTCTGTCTCCCTCTTCTTCATTCAGAGCTTCTGTAAGCATTCTGAGTTGCTAGTCTGGCTTGACTGGAAAGTACTGTGTGTTTGTTGTGTGYCTGCATGTGTGATACCAACTGTTGAAGACTGCTCGATGTTAGATGAGGGCTTATGCTCAGAGCTCTTCYACAGTTGTCTCTCTGGCAAAATCTTTCCTTACCAATGACAATGATGTATCTGTGTGGGGAGAGTCTGTTTTAMAATATTATACTTGTCATGGTCTTAATTTTACTGATGGGGCATGATTATGATTTCATTTACATTAATCAAATTCATGAGTCATTCCATTCATGTCAATAGCATTAAAGAGCTATAGAGACAAGTAAGAGTTCAGAATCAGGCTTCTGGTGTTTAATCTGAAAGGATATCTGAATCACTTCATTAAAGACAGAAACTGAAGGACAGATCCTCTGCTTACTTTGCATTACTCAGTCATGCCATTAGCATAAAACATCAAATAAAGAACAAAAATGACAGCTGGCAATGTGTCACAGTACATGGGTTTTCCGTTTACCTCAGATACAGAAAATACCCCTGAATTAACARGATTTAAGACTATATTTCAAGTATGACAAAGTTGCGGTATTAGATCTCCTTGCCCTTGAAAGTTGGCATTAATGTTTAAAAAACTTTTCTTCSTTCCCTTGTTTTTTTATGTCACTCTTACATAACTTGAATGCAAAAGATTTACATAACTTGAATGCAAAAGATCTAAAGGCAAACTATATTTAAGTAAGACCTCAGAGACGAGTTAAGTTTTTTAGCCCTGTCCATAATGAATATTATATCTGGTAAATATAGAAGCATCTAAACTCTGATTACAATTCATAAAATTTGTTTTTTAGGTTTATCATAAAGCATTATCAAATCTCCCTGCTTTTTAAAAAGTGAAAATCATGTTAATTTTCTAAATACAGGCATTCTAAAACAATAAAAGGTTTTATACTGGTGTCTGTCTCCTGCTCGGAGAAATTGTACAGGGGATGATGGGCATTAATTTAGTCCTCACTGATAAGTACTTTTAAGACTAAATATTCTTGAAATTACACTTATTTAAATTACACTCAAGCTCCCTGTAAATCTAAAAAAAGATTTATAAGGAGGAGAAATAATTTCAAGAGGCCTAGCAAGCTATCAGAAAATTGCTCTATTATATCTCTTCAGATTTTTTCCATTTTTCAAGTCAAAGAATTGCTGGCATTTGAGAACATTTTCTAGAAATCTGTTTGATACATTACAGGCCCTATAAACTATTACAATGGTATATACTTTAGGTTTACTACAAGCACACGCCCCAAGACACCTAAACAGAGAACTGAGGGATTTATCAACAAACGAAGACCAAAAGCAAGCTGGAAGAAGGGATCTTCTGCTGTATTTTTGTCTCACTGAAAACTGGAAGATCTATCTGTGCAACYTTTTTTCCTAGTATATCTGGAATAGCAAAAGTATTTTCTTTGGAACTCCCAGTGAAAGCTTTCTTTACTCCCTGTTARGCCACACATTGAGTTTTACACCCTACACTTCCGCAGCATAAGAAAATTTGTGTATGTTGAAATAGTAAGATACTGTCTCTAGGCTGGGTACAAAYGCTAGTCAGGCCACTGCTGTCTTTTAAGAAAACCTTTATATAATATCCACTCTTAGTAACCATGGGAATTACACATTTTCCTTTTTTATCTTTTCTAATGTTGTACTTTGTGATAACATTGCTGTGTATTTCAGCATGCACAATTGGGCACACAATTAATTATGAGGCAATAAACTACACAAAAGTGCTGAAAAACAATTAAAAATCTCACTCTTTGTTTTCCAATAAACTAAAGTGAATGAGCAATTGAAGGAGTAAAGAACAGAGAAGTGACCTACCGTGGTTGTCTTTATCCGTCCTCCTGGTTGTGTACAGGTCCAGCCTGATTTATTGATTAGCAAATCACAGCCTTCTCCTTCTAAACATGGAAGCATTTCACACCACTGTTTTGTTTTGATAATTCGTGCTATGGAACAGAAAAGGAAGAAGAAAAACAAAACCAAAAACAATTGGCAGGAGAATTCACATTTCACTTATCTCTAAACACTTTCTCATTTGAGTTGTCTATTTTCATTGTTTGATAATTCAGCAATAGTTTATGATGTAGACAGCCCTAGGCAATGTACAAAATTATTTACAACACCTGCTGTGCCACCAATTTTAATTTGAAACTTAAAAACCAACAGAAGACAGCTTTATAATAAATCAAAATAACATGGAAACTAGCTATTTTTTAAATTTCATGCTCTTTCCAATCAAGGAAATATTGTTGGAGGAACTAACAATTGAACATTTACCATCCTAACTAGTCATTATGGTGACCTGCAACTGGGATCCACTGTGTTAGACTCTCTATAAAGCTGAGAAGATACTCCTTATCCTGAAGTRCTCACAGTGCAAATAGACATGACACATGCAGTGGAAAGAGAAAAGCTATAATAAACAGTTAGAGGGGTCAACATAATGACAGCTGTTGTGAAATTCTGTGATACTTGCAATGGTAGGGGTACAGTCAAGGGCAGAAGATAGGAACATAAAAAGGAAGGTGCTGAAGGAAGCAAAGATTGACAAATCATGGAGAAGGAGACAACAAGCAGAGGGAAAAGACAGGAACAAACAGCCTATTACTACAAGCGAAAAGAAGCCGAGTTAGGAAGGCCCCTAACAGAAGGCTGTGTGTGTGATATGTTTTTTGTGTCTCCTCCTAATGCCTGTGTCTCTGGCAAGACACTTCTGCAAAATTTCYTCAAGGTCATACATAGCAAGTAGTCTTGGAACAACTGACCTCTGACTGCAATAAAGTAAAAGCAAAGGAGTTGTAAAGAGACATTTTTCTTCAAGGCAGGGAGAAAAGGGAATTTAATACCTGTAGACTTGCTTCTGGACTATACTACTTTTGAGTTCAGCTTTGTAGTGTCCTGGGTTCCTTCTCATAGAATATTAAATAATATTACTAATATCTAGTATTCAAATATTCTCTCTCCTCTGAAGACAGTGTTGTAGAGTGGTGTACTTAGAATAAATATTTTCATAAAACACATGTAGAGATGTGTTTGTATATGGTACCATATACTCATGATAAGCAAGGTAAGGTCCCCCAAACTAAACTGACTCAGACTGTAAGGCTTGCAGTCCACAGAAAATGGTCCTCAGTTCCACAGAGACCATMTCCCCAATCCTTGGCCGGACTACAGGAAAGCTTCACCACTTCAATTTGTACATAAGTGTCCTGGGATTCAAGACCAGAGTTTGTTCCACGTACAGGGACACAGATTATTCCCTCCTCTATGTTGATTTGTGACACCAACACACACAACGTACCTTCAATATTCAAAATCCCAGCAAAAYGAGAACTACAGGAGAAATACTAAGTGAAATAAGAGCACAGGAAGTTTATGCTGTACCAAATTATTTTGGGCTCCAAGGAGACTAAAAGCAGGCATTTATCCCAGTGGCAGTTGCAGCTTTATGCTCACCTGAACATGTGATTCAGCCTGACTTCTTCTGTCTGGAACTACTTAAGAATACAATTCCCAATGCCACTGGATCATGGCAAAAAATAGAAGTGCAATTTAAAGTCTTTTAATAAAAATCTTTCCAATATTTTGGCACAAAACAACCTGTGTCCTCAGTTCTGGTACAACTGTTGGTGAGCTCTAGTAATACAACAAAACCTGATTTCTTTCAGTGGGAGCTCAATCTGAAATTTATACTAAGATGTTAATTATAAAAAA
>NW_026623558.1:669985-710468 GCF_030028575.1 Malurus melanocephalus
AGCTCCCAAATGTCTACATAGGAATTTGTACTGTTCATTAGGCAATATATAGCAATTTTACTAGGTTTTTACAGCACATAATATACAGAAATCTAGACTGTGCTTGGACACCAGAGGTACTGCTCTACTGACAACTGGATCATAACAATTTTTGAGACTAACACCTCCTCTGTAACAGATAATAGCTTCATCCTTTTCTCAGTGAAGGCATGCATCCTGTTGCAGGCTTATCAGAAAMATCTCAGTGAAATGTTAACACCATTGACCTACTTGCATGCATATTTTTCATATTCACATATTTAAAACGGCTATTTCTATCAATGTTTCAACAATATGAAGGATCAGCGAAAAACTGAATAGTCAGCTAAACTCAGAAATATATATTACACTGCCTTTACTATCTCAGCTAGGAGGTTTTCCTGGAAATGTAATTTGAAGTAATCTTATTTTAAAAAAAAAGCCTCTCTGAATAACTCTCAGTGTTTTCTTGGTTGCTATCAGTATTATCACAAATCCATGGGGTCCTTGCTCTGGATATTGGCTATATCTGCAAAAATTTAAAACATAMCAAGAGTATTTTGCAAAACTGTAGTCTAAAACATTTCCGTGCTCTGTACAGCTCACGAATTCAGGCCCCGAGAGTCAGAACTTCTTTTGCAGGGAAAAGCTACTCAGCTCACATGGTTTAAAGTTAATCAGTATTGAAATGGCGCCTCCTCAGCCCCCACGCCCATTCCCTATCCTGCGAATCGCAGGGATCTCTTTCCTGTTGCAGGTTTTCATGTTCCTTTGATTCTGCTTCTCCATCCACCCCTCACTTTGCTTCAGGATCCTCACTAACACAGTGAGGCCCTGTTCCTGTCTGCAAGACTAMATCTGTTTTTTCATTTTCACTTTCCTGTTTGCACGCTGTACCAGAGTATGAGAGTAAAGCTCAATGTATACTACCAGAACAGAGCAAAATGTACAACGATTTTATCAACATAATATCAAAGAATTTCCATCAGTAACTGAAACTGAGTTACACTAGTCAAAGCAAAGGAATATAGTGTATTTCCTGAGGCAGTGTCRTTGCCTTTTTACTGTGTATATTCACCAGGGGTGTAATTCAGCCCTCAGCAGACAAAAGAGCAAAAAGCCTATCAGCTTCTTCAAATCCACTCCGAGCTCCATTATAAAGAATTAAGTGGCACTTAAATGATACACAGGCTTTGTGCAGACCTTCTGCAAAGAACTGAATTTCAGCTTAAGAATCCGTGCTGACACTACTGTGCGTCTCCGAAGAAGGGCTGTGCCCCTTCAGTTAAACTGAAGTTAATCGGAACTGACGTTGCTCAGCGCGTGGGACAATTGCTTTCCTGGGTAGTGCCATTTGAACTGGAGAACAAATAGACTCTATCCAAGGGGTTTTCAGACAAACCCTCAGTTTCAAGGCTTTGGATGCATGCAGAGGTTTTATCAACATAATGACAAACCACCCACCAATGTGATTTTAACTGTTTTGTAAGACAGAGAAACTTGCAATCGATTTCCAGTTATTAGTAGAAAAAGTCTCCATTCATGATCAGTAGAGTCTAAGACTGCTCAACTGAGTAGTGTTTCAGAATACCACAGACTGATTTCTGCTAAACATTGCAACTAGATAAGCTTTTTAACTAAGCCTCTCAAGTGGTTTAACATTATATAACTATTTCCTATAGAAAATCAGCTCTATTTTGTATACTTTCTTTTCCACATTCACCCTACACTCAGGAAATTATCAATCATTGCATCTCTAATCCATCTTTTAACTGAAAATTATCAACTTTTTATGATAGCAAAAAACTTCCATATGTCTTGTTCAGCAGCAGTAAACGCAAACGCTTATAGCCATCTAAAACGTGGCAGATTAAAGCACTCAGATTGTTACAGTTTGTTGTCTTTTTTTTTTTAACATTGGAGAATGAGTTAGGAAATAAAAGTTAAAATGTACTTTTTTTAATTGAATAAGAATATTGATTGAAACATCATTTGGATACTGAGACATTATTTCAGAATATATTATGTTTCTATGCATAAAAGGTGGTGTGCAAAGTGAATATTTATAAAGTATAACCAAAACCACGGTGCCCAAGGTTAGATAAAATAACCCAAACCCAATAACAACAACAAGAAAAAAAAAGAAAAATCCCAAAAGACAGCTTAATTGATGTTTATCAGCCAATTCTAGATGCCTGAATTAGCAAATAGAAGATTCATTGGAGTAGGGAGAAGAGAAAATTTATCCCAAGCAGTACACATCACTTTGAAACACACTTCTTAAATGTGACCTTAGCTTGCCTATACCTCTTACAGAATGATGTTCTCCTTCACATTATTATTTTTTTAATGATAACTTGTAGCACAAAATGAAAGCTGTAACATATGCATTGAAGAAAATATTTCCTCTTTTACTTTCACATATTATTTCACTGGTATTTTCCTTGAACTTTGACGAAAGCTGATCAGCATAGTGGATTCCCAAGGTTCAGAAAAGTCTTTGCCTTCACCACTTTAGAAGTATATAGACAACACATTCATCCTAGTGTACTTCTCTTGCCATATTAACACTAAACGGGACCACATCTTTTATAATTATAACCTCCCAATGATCACAACTGGTTCCATCACCCCACTCATCTCTTTTTATCTCATATTTTTTCTTTTTCCTTCTTCCATTGTTTTTTAACTCTAGCTTTTTGGTCTGACCATTTCCCTACTCTGCCTGATCCAGTGTATCCGGTAGATACACAGTATCTACCTATCAAAGAACCCTAAACCCTTTGCAGAACTTCCTGTGTTTCGCTAGTTTTACCTATGACTGGTACATGCTGTTCCCTGTCCCCATTTTGCATTATCATGAGGTTAATCATGTTGACTAAAATCACACAAGAATTTGTTGCCCAGCTGGAAACAAAACCTCTGAATTCTTAGTGCTCGCTAGACTGGAGACCTTTCTGTGTCCCTTTTTCCTTCMGAGAGAGAGCTTGTACTTTAATATGTATACATAAAAATCAAACAACAATAAAAATATGCAAATTAATATGCTTTTAAAAACATGTATCAGTTGAATTGCAGCAGCAGGAAAGAGGCCATCAGAAAGACAAACTGAATCACAGTACTCTAAGACACTGCTGCAATCATGRACTGTCTTTAGAGCAGCAATTTGACTGTAATAGTGTAAAAGCCCCAAATGTCAATCTATTTCACAAGGAAACATCACAAAGCTTGGATACCTCTTACAGCAGTCATTCTGCTTCCCTTAAAAAAAAAAAGGAAGCACTGCTAATTCACAAAGAGTTAGATTGTCTCAATTATTTATAGTGCATCTAGACGGAACACTATTTAGTTCTAAGAACAGCAATATAGCAATGTCTAGACACCCATTTTATCATTTAGCTCTTGCTGTCAAGATTGGGAGGGATGCTTGAGCTGAGGTTGAGAAATATATGGGAAAAAGTGATCTCCTGTGGGCTACAGAGAAGCTACAAATTGAGACTGGGTAACTAGATCATGAGTAAAAGATTGAATGACAGGGCAGAGGCTTTTCCTGCAGCTCATCCAATCATAGTTCCACTGAGGGATAAATCTTATTGCAACCCCTGGGTTGAGAGAAGACCTTCAATGTACCCTGAAAAAGAATGAAAATCTGGCTTTATCAGAAATGCTGCAATTCCACTGCGCACAACATGTATTTGGGAGAGGCAGGATAATACCTAGGAGACGATCTCCAAATTATGCAGTTATCCGTATTATCCCAGACAAGGACTCCCTAAGGGGCACTACTGCCACTTACATGAACGGTCCCTAGGAATTTAGCTGAATTAGTTGGCATAAGAAGTTGTTGGATTAAACTGAGTGAATGCAGGAAACTACTYAGTAAAACACTGAGACAAAATCTACTTTAAAAAACTCTTTAAAAGTAAAACCAAAAGTAAACTGCATTCAGCAAGACATCCAGGTATTATTCAGTTTTATGGTGTAATTAATGTTTTGCTGTATCTTCATAAGACTGTGTGAAACAAATATATACTGACAGTCTAAAAATAATTACACAAACAAAAGCTGAAGTATAATCAGGATTTTAGGAGCACTCTCATGAAATTCAACAGCTCTTATCTTCTTTCCTGTTTGCATCTCCAAATGGAAGAATTTCCTCATTATGATGCCCCAAACAATAAATAAATAAACA
The DNA here is from genome assembly GCF_030028575.1 of Malurus melanocephalus. Taxonomy (NCBI): domain Eukaryota; kingdom Metazoa; phylum Chordata; class Aves; order Passeriformes; family Maluridae; genus Malurus; species Malurus melanocephalus. The sequence continues at coordinate 674,196 of NW_026623558.1, forward strand.
ATGAAAAGCATAGGAGGATAAACACACAGAACACACCTGATTTTTCAGAGTGTAGAAACAAGAATGTGTTTTTCTAGTCTTTCTCTTTTCAGTTCTTTGAAAACCTTAATACTATGTGACTCGCTGATATAGTGATAGCTACCTTAGATTAATCTACATCCAGATGTTCAAATATTTGTATGACAGAAGCATTATCCCAACATGGAAAGTGTTCTACAAATCAGCTTCACTGTCAGCCTATCTGGTTCCATTTTACGTTTCAAGGGACAGTTTCCTTCGGTTTATAATTKTTCTCATTTGAGATTGTAATATATCTCTGCATTTGTTCTCAACCCTTCAGCCTCTCACTGGCAATTACTACAATTGTTTACAATTGTAATACAGAAAAGTAATGCAGGAAATATAACAYGTATTTTCCAACTCCTTACAAAGCAGTTGAACAGAAACAGAAAAAATTATTATAATTTACTAAATTTCACAGGGTCACACAAGCATCCTGACAGTTATAATAAATGATGAATACAGATAAAATTTACACATTGGATTTTATTTTGGGATAATACACGTGCTCCCAGTCTCTTCAAAACTGCTGTTTTCTAACTAAATATCAAAACATCAATGCTTTGAATAGGCAACCTGGCTTACAACTTTGCCCAGGATTTCAGCACTTGTCTGAATATCCACAGATGTAACATTCAATGGTTTTCAACCTGTGAATGATCTACTGCTTCAGTGTATGTGTGTATTAGCATTTGCTGTCTAAYAAGAGATGCTAATGGAACACCTACYCCTAGAGAAAGCCTTTGTCAGGACTCAGTGTCTTCTGTTTCTGTCCCCTGCTGTTCTGCTCTGCTGTATTCAATTAGTGTGCTGGAAGCAAAGTAAAAATTACTAAAAATCTGATCAGTGATATGCCAGCAAAGTACCCTTCAGAGATCAGGTTTTCATCWCATTTCACTTTGCTGCCAGCACACTGAGCACAGCAAATTTAACTGGAGAGGGACAGCAATTTCAGACCCAAAGAAGAGAATTTGAAGATGATGGTAAAGAATAGAGACAAGAATGGTTAAAATTGGAAGTAGTGGGAAAACAGATACTATGGGAAAAAAAGGCAAGAAAGGAAGGGAAAAGAGGACAAATCCCAGCTATATGCAGTAGCTACTGAAGCTAAGGGGCAATGTCAAAAACTTGAGCAACTTGTTCAGTGGAGTCAGTATGATAAAGTGTGTAAGTAAAGGCAAAAGACCAGAATGTATTGATGTTTTCTCCCTTAAGTATACCAGTTTCAGTCCTCCTGATGATTTGAGTAGAAAGCTGCAGTGGAAGATCAGATTTGCTATGGCTAAAAGTAGAATATGAACAAACCAACCAGATATTCACTGTGATCCCTATGTTATGCAGAGAAGGCTGGGCAGTTGTGGAAGAAGGAGAAGGACCCTCAGAAGTCCTAGTTATGAAACACATGAACATTATGAGGGCAACCACTGAATACTCAGTGAAGACAAGAATTTTAAGGAGGAAGCCTCAGTAATAATGAAAGTAGSCCTAAGTCACATGGTGGAGTTTTCAGTGCATGCAAAGAAGCCGGGAACAAACAATTATGAGGCTGGAGTGAAGGAAGGGTGGCAGGAAGCTCATCAACCTCACAAAAAGCATGTGAACACAGACTGAACCTCAGAGCATAAATACTCATGGATATAGGTGACAAAGAGCAACTGGACACTTCACCCTGTCTGCAGCTTCACATTTGACAGCACAGTAACTGATTTTGTGCTTACAAAACACATGCTAAAATGACAGCCAAAGATCGAGGTCCTTTTGGGACTCTAGCTGTGGAGAGTTCATGCACCCAGTTTTAYTGGGTACCTTTGATGAACTCTGCACATGCTCAGTAAGGAAAATAGAAAAAGAAAGGAAAAGAAAATAAGAAAAAGGACAAAAGAAGGACTCTCCATTTGACAACTGCTTTTGCATGAACAAAGCAATGAGAATCAGAATGTGAGATTTCATGTGCTTAAGGACAGAWATCTGTTAGTCTTCAATCTTGAGACAGCTATTTCTGGGAATTTTAGTTAGTGTTCCTCATGTATATTCAAGGACAAGCTTTTAGTTGAGTGGTTCTGCAGTGGCCCTCATTCTTTTAGTACTTTCCAAGCCTGGTGTCAGCATGGGTATTGCTGCTGTGACATGGTGGTGACATTTTATTGTGCACTGAAAGAGATAATAATTCAGCTGTTCTCAAGTACAATGGGATTCCTTTGTCAACAACCAGAGCAATGAGAAACTCTGCCCTCCTTTTGTCATGTATGTAAKAACAGAACATGCAAGCAAATTGAGTTGAAATGAACTCGATGACCAGCACAAAAACAGCCTAAGAAGCTGCTACTGTGAGAACAATTAAAAGTATTATAGAAGGGAACTCAGCAATGAAGTTGTGCTTATCTCCTACCCAAAGTGATTTCTCCCTATTCCACAGGTCTAGGTGCTGTGTTACAGCAAACTGCATGCTCTTTGGGGGAAGTCTGGGACTTTTTGYTTTCTTCAAATATTAAAAATAAGCTAGAGTTATATTGGGGATTTTGACACAAATCAGTGGTTCAAGAATGAAGATTAAAAAATAAAATAAAGTTAAACAGGTGAAAACAAAGAAAAAGGGAGCCATCTTTACAGTGTCACTTTTCATAGCAAGAATACAGTTAACAAGTGGTTTCTTGTGATTCTTTTGAAACTTGTGTCAGTGCCCCAGTACACCTGCCATAGGGAACTGTGATGTTGACCTTTAGATATCTTRGAAACTGGCCTTTCCTTATGAGATCAGCTTTCATTAGCTAGTGTTTACCAACAGAGGAACAAAAGTGTTAAAATACAGCAAAGATGTTAGCTTCTGTAACATGCATTGTATTGGTACACTGTCCATGGGGAAACCCTGTTACAGGTGGATGTGTTATATCTCCACCTCACAGTCAATCACACATCTTGTCAGACAGCAGTTTGACATTATGGCTGTGCAGAATATGAGTTTTGACTGACAGATTAGGTCATGTRATTTTTTTTAAGGTAGGTTTTCACACATACATAAATACAACTGTTCCTTACCCCAATATTTTATTATCTGACACAATTTTCCTAATTTTGTACTTAATTTGGGCAATTTTTTGTCTCATTACTTAGCAAAGCTTTCTCTGTAGGTACATCAGTATTTTGTAAAAATGTTTTAAAAATACAAATGAATGCCTTATATTAGGACTCATTTAGGTCTCATAGGTGTATACTCATCTTCCTCCACTAAACTCCAAGTGATTGAGTGATCTGTGTTCAGCCATAATAAAGCCACATCTCTAACAAAACACTCTGCATTACTAAAGGTTAATTATCTAAATTTAAAATCTCCTGTTTGTTTGTTTGGTTTGGTTTTGGGTTTTTTTTTGGGTTTTTTTGTTTGTTTGTTTGTTTGGTTGGTTGGTTGGTTTTTTTTTACATTCAAAAGCATCTTAAGGAAAATAAAACAAAACATCAACACACACAAGAGTTCAAAAACCCAAAAATTTAACTGGAATGGTAGCAAGTTGGAAGACTCCATCTGCAGGAAYGTAATTGTTTTCTTTTAGCAGTAACTGTCTGCAAAAGAGCTTCCTCAAGTGACTCTTACTTTGTAAGAGCAATGGGAAAACCTTATTGGAAATATCTACAGTGTGTAACAAMACAAACTGTACAAGTTCACAGTCCTGACTCAGGCAAAACCTGCAATGGGTTTCTTGAGGGTTCTTCTGAACAAAGCACTGCTTGACTGAGTCTGCAGCTTGAAAATAGCCCCTTGCAGATTAAGAAATAACAACTGCTAGTTCCCTATGCTTCTCTWAAGTACAATCGTGAACTATTTAAGTGTTCATTTAGACTCAACATTTTAAACATTAAAAAATAAAACTTAAAGAAATATCCATAGGGAAACTCCACAATTTTTTTTATATTTTTACATAGCAAAATGGTCCTTTTCAATTATCCCTGTATGCCTAATTATGCCATTAAGCATGTATGTATGTATTTATGSATCTACGGTATCAGGAATAAAAGTTGCTGTTACTACTTCACTGAACGGTTTTACTCTGATCAGCAGGATACCCTGTTTAACCACTGTAGTTATATTGGAATAACAGAATAATTTGTATTAAAGTATGGGATTTAAAGTATTAAAGTATAGAATAATGTGCACACTTTCTTCTGTTGAACTGAAAAAACACTTTCATAATTTCATATGGGTATAGCCTATTTATATTCTTTAAAAGCAATTTATGGTCAAAAATGGAAATTTGTATATGTTAATAAACATAAAATTATTCAGATATCTCATGTCATTATCAACATAATGATATATCCTAAAATAATCTTCAAATTCCTAAACTTAGGCTAGTAAAGTGAAAACATAGATATATTTTAGCTGCATCTTAAAAATATTTCTAAGCTCATTAATTCAAAGATATTCACCAAATATTTAAGATATGGGAGAAAAACTTCATGAAAACAGATACACAGACTGATAGTATGGAGATTGGCAATTTCTACCATGTGCACCAGCAAGGCACTTCAGTTTTCTGAAAATTAATGCCTCAGGATATATGTGATAGAGGTATGTATAATGCACACAAATACAAATTTGTTAGCTCATTATTCAGCAGCTTTGCTGTAATATGAATGCTGCTTTTTAAAATATATATATATATATATATATATATTTGAAACAAATTTGTAGTGGGTGCTACAGCTTCGGTGCCCTGTTTATTACATGCATGGTCTTGACTACTTGAATCTGTGCAACCCATTCAAAAACAGACTGTGAAATGCCAAAGACTTTCTTTCACTTCCAATCCTGCTCAAGTTTTCTTTGAGGCAGTGCTCATCTGAATCATTGCCTGTTTCTTGCTTACAAAACATTCATATTCAAAGCACCATTAGCACAATAGCAATTAACAAAGAGCCTTTTATGCCAACGTGCTMCAACTTCATCTCGCACACCCTTTACAGGAAAAAGGTCTTTTCTCTTCTTTCCAGTATCAGTGAAGCACTCATGTCATGCGAAAAGAATGCTCCCTTTCAGTGCAGAGAGGACATGACTGTGCCTTATGTGAATCTCCTCTACGTACTGCTGAGGGGAGGACAAGGTGACCTAAAAGATCTTTCTCATTTCTAACCTCTAAGAAAGTTCATGGTATYGGGAATTGCATATTAACAACCAGATGTAGGATTTTGTGTGGCAATGKCACTTTACTTCCACAGGATGTTTTTTTCTTAATTTTTATCTGCTGCAAAGGATAGAGAAAATACTTTTAGGTTTGTCATGCACATAATAAAYGAAAACGAGAAAGGATGGCGATTAGCCTTGAGTCATTCACAGCAGTCATTYCCAAAATACTGCTAACACTGAGCARTGAATGAGAAGTAGGAAGAATCTGCAGCTATATCACACTATAAATTGGTGGGGTTTGTTGCCAATACTACATCAAGTTGCCATATTGGCACTAAGACAAACACTAAAGTTTCTCATGAAGTAAGACTGTTTCTTTGTGGTATGCTCTAGACGCAATGATCACATTAATTAGAGAAGAACAAGAGAAAGTGGAAATGTTTTATACTYCCTGCTAATAATAATTATAATTTATAGGCMATTTCACAAGGCAAAAAGGTGAGTAGCTYAGAGTTGSTCAGAAAAACTCAGATCACAAACAYATTTGTAATGATGGCAYATAGGCAATGTCARAGCATTTTACAGGAATGTAAAGGCAGATATGAGAATCTAACTGCCCCAAAACATCTTCAATATCAATCACAATATTTCCAATACCTGAACTACACAACCCTGTGACATGTTAATAAACTCCATCATTCACTAACAGCTGTAACATTGTCAAGAATGTGTTACCCTGAGTTCCCACTAGCACAACACACACTCGTAAAACAAGAAACAAAAAAGAAACGACCCCTCAAAGGCTCTTGTGTGCCTTTATTTCACACTGAATAAGCAGGCACAGTACAGCCTGATGCTAAGCTTTTCCTTACAGTTGGTCAAAACATGGATAGACTCTTGGTTRCAGCTCCTAATGTGTTGATCAACTGACCCAGAATAACAAAGGCTAAGGGTAAGCAACACAGAAAATACTACACTGGATCAGACCTGAATCAGTCTAGTCTAACATCCTGCCTCTGCGAGTAGCCAGAGAGATGTGTAAGAACCCCACACCAGCCAGCTGCCTCTATTTCTGTATGTTGTAGCAAGAATTTCTCTGAGAAGAAATAACTTGATACACAGATTTGTTTCTCAGTTACTGCTTTACAAGCTGTTGATTGAGGGGCAAAGGGTGGAAATTGTACATCTCAGAGGAATAATTAACTTTGTTCTTGATTCCCTGAGGTGTACTGTAAATTAACCCAAGGAGAATTTGCCATAATAGATCTAAACMAACAGCATTAAAAATGTTCATGCATTTGAGTATAAAAGTGGCTTCTTTTTTTTTTTTTAAGGATTTTTCATTGTAAATTCGAGGGAAAAAGCCACTATATTTTTCTTCCATTATAACAGAGAAAGTACTGTATATGSATCACACATTAATCACAGAAAAATTAAGGACAGAGGAAAACAAATATGATAAATCACACATCATTTTGCCTGCCATATAATACAGCATCAGGCCTGTATACCTCATTAACTACTGTATTTGCTATTAACACTTCACAAAAATATGTGAACATATAGTTACATCATGAAGCTGTTAAAAAAGAAAACTGCCTTTAATTTTTCCTGCTTGATCTTCCTGTATGTATTAGATGAAAATCATCCATACAGTATATTTCCTGGCTTAAAATACTAAAATTTCCTTTATGATGGAATATGCAAGGTATTCTAGTCACTGTAATACTTTTTTCTCTAATACTTATTTTTATTTTTAACTAATACTAATATTTTTATACTATAATATAATATTTTTAATATTTTTAATATTTTAAACTAATACTAATATTTTTAACTAATAACTAATTTTTAACTCTAATACTTATTTCTCCCCTATCCTGATATGAAATCTTTCCAAAATAAGCTTGCCTTGCTAATACACTGTTCTGTTCCATTCAGCTTCTTAGACAGCAGTCAGTCGTTCTGGACCCAAGAGCCTCTTGGTATCATATGAGCAATGTGGCTCTCAATTGTCATATGCACTCTCCCTCCCCAGGACAAGAATTATATGTAGCAAATGTTTTGTCCAACATTTCATCGCTTCTGTTTTTCTTAATGCACATATATATATATAAGTGAGGAAAAGCAAGTTAGTGAAATGAATTCTGCACTTAGAGTAAAAGTGCTGAGTATTCTTAGCTCTTAGAAAAATTTATTTCAGTTGAAGTTAGGCCATTGACTGCTTTCCTTGGCGCAACGATGTGCTAAAATAGGCGGCTGAATGCACTCTCATTCCTGCCCTCTCTTGTCAATAAACACGCTTAATTATATTAACTTCTAGACACTTCTTCAAATATCTATCCTCTCTTCCATAGCAGCTCTCAAAATAACTCTCAAATTAAGAAATCACATTCATTTCCTGAAATTCCTAAATATACCCCATGTTTCAGATATCTGAAAGACTATTCTGTTTAGATTCAYTGCCTCAGGAGAAAGACCATGACTGCTTTCATCAGGCTCTCTGGCAAACACCCTTAATACTGGACAATTTTAAACACAAACCAGTATTTATTATAAAGCGTAATGTTAATATTTGGAACATGAAAAGCAAATTGAAAAAAAAAAAATCTGAATGCTAACATCCAGCTTTGTACTGGATGTTACTCCACTATCTTACCCACTTGGGGTGCTAGTGGTCTGTCTTATTATTTAGTGGAGAGRAACTTGCTTAAGGATCTCTCCCTACTTTTTTGATTCTACAGACTACAGTCTATAAAAATGGGGAATTGTTTCTCCTAAGCASAATCCCTGGTAATCACTCTCATTCCCTTTAGTGTGATCTTTCATTCTTAGTGCTACAGTTACATATTTTTGTGCAGTTCATGCATAGATCAAGACAAACATTMATGCACACAAGTATATGAGCAGTATACTTATCCAAAAAGTTGTGTAGCCTCTACCTTGTCCCAACAGCTTCACAGGGACAGTACATATTAAATTAATGACAAAATAGCAGTTCTGGTATTTAGAACATCTTCTAAGCCTGCACTCATTCATTCACTTTTTGTGAATGTGAAGAGCTCCTCTTTCTCAGCTCTTTGTGAAGMTGGAGTCAGAAACTGAGAACCTTCTCTAGCTACTCTGACTATATTGGCTACATCACTCAGTTCCTTTAAGATACAGTGTAAAATGGAAATATGATTTAACATTTTCTGGTGAAGTAGGCACTAGCAAACAATTCCACTTGTTTGTCTTGCAGTGATGTATATTTCCAGAGATACATTTCATTGGAAGAATTTTTCAATGTGCAGGAGGATTCATGCTTCAGTCAAAAATGGTAAACCAAGCTGTGGCCTTAACTCACAGAATCAACTAAAAAAGTAACCTATCACTATAAAACTGACTCATTAAAACAGTGGGCCRGGAGTAACTTTGAAAAAGGATTTTGAAATATTATTGTTAACATAATGTAACAAGAAATGCCTGTATTTACCAGTGTATAAAAATGAAGTCTGGTCAGGCAAAAAAAATCGCATTTTTACTAACCCTGATTTAACACCAAAGGCTTAGCAGAAATGCAATTCTCAATGACTATCCAATGGTAAGAATCACAAAGCATAACTCGACACTATTCAACAAGAGATTTTAAGATCTCTGCTTTTATATACCTTATTTCTTTTAGCAAATTACTAGACCACGATGCAACTTAAATAGCTACTATTACCAATATAAAAAAAAATATTTGTGCCTTTTTTCAACTGGTGTATACCAGAATAATTCCACTGTAACAGGACAGGGGAGAGAAGACAAAAGAAAACCTTTTATGTTAACACTAAATTCAGAACTGCTCGTGTTTAGTAAGCATTGGGATTTTTCATTCACTGAGAATTTATGTTTATACATATATGTGAGCATATTTTACCACTAACAAAATTGTAGCTACTCTTGGAAATTAGAAAAATCAAATTCTGTTACTTGAGAGAAGATGCAAGCCTGTACTTCACATCTTAGCTGCAACAGTTGTTCCTAATACAGTAAATAAAAGCAGAAATCAATTTCATGCAATACTAAATTACCTCAATCATTAAAATGTGTGAATTAAACTAGGTTAAGAAAAAAAAGAAAAAAAAATTATTTGGAAATATAAAAGCAATACAAGTTGAGTGAAAAAAATTGAAACTGGAAAGCACAAGAGCTGTTAATTTATTTTATGGATGACAGACTGTAAGACCAGCAAGATTCATTGTAATTCTATATTCTGACCTCCTGCACAATGCTACCCAGAGGAATTCTCTGCATTCATCACTCTACTCACCACAGCTAGCAGTAGCTGTCATAGAACTAGAGGACTGTTTTGGAAAACAAACAGAAAATCCTGAGTTTAAAATTTTCAAACCACAGCTTCAGTGACATATCCCAAAGGACAATGGCAATAGCTTGTAGAAAAATCTTGTGCTTGTTTTGCATTTTTTAAAGTCAAAGTTACAACAGTAGTGCCTTAAACTGTACTCCAGAGTTAGAGATGGAAGAGGCCTCAGGAGATTTCTAGTTCTCTTAACTCTTAATCAATGTCTCGATTAGCACAAACTTCATACAGTAAAGCATATTACTTTCATCATCACCAAGACTGCTCTCTGAACTCTTCAATTTTTCAATATCTTGAATTGGAAACATAAGAACTGGGTATAATATATTAAATCTGTCCCGTGTCTCAAATGTGTAACAGTGGGTTTTTCCATATTCACCCWCGCTTTTCCAGCCTTTTGTCTGTAAGATATTCACATTTATGAGCATTTTCCATCTAAATCTTTTATTGCTGCACATATACTGGATCTGGCTGGGCTGGAGGTGATTTTCTCTAGAGCAGCTGGCATGGTACTTCAGATTTTAATGACAAAAGTCATGGTAACACACTGGTGATTTAGCTATTTGTGAGCAGTGCTGCACAGCACCAAGGCTTCCTCTGCTTTTCCCTCTGCCCTTCCACAGAGATCAGGCTGGGGATGGGCAAAAGGKTGGRAGGGGACTCCCAACTCAGCATAYTCCGTGATCCTGTGATTCTCTGACAGCTGATCCAAACTGATCAAATGGATCTTGCATGTCATATAATGTCCCTCTCATAAATAAACAGCAGCAGGAAGTTTTTCCAAGGTAGATACACTGGCTGGGCATTGGTCTGTTTGGGGGAGATGCTGTGCAACTGCCTTCACATTGTTCCCTCCCCCTCTTTCTATCACTTTAACTGTCTTTATCTTGACTCTTTCTTACATTTTTTCTTACTTTTGGTCTTCTCTCTCCTATCCTGTTACACAGACGGGTAGTGGGGGTCAGTAAGCAAGCAGATGGTGGGTGCTTAAGTTACTGGCTGTGATTAACCCAATATAGCCTATAAAAACCACCCAGTTCACATGGTTGCAATGCCCCTGAAGCTTTTGAGGAGAATTCTGAAACTTGGCTTTTGGAACATTCTGGAAAAAAATTGATCTGGGTAGTCTTTACAGCTATCTTTCCTGCATACTTTCTAGATCACCCCATGGCTAGAAAAGATTTCCTAGAGCTGCATGAGTTCATGGAGRCATAATCGTCTAGTGCAATGCTGCAGATCCCGCAGATCCCACACAACTCTCTTTCCATATAATTCTCTTCCATCTCATTATGGCTTCACATATGGTTTATCTTTTCAGGGGCAGGATGTAGTAAAAATCTTACTTGTTAGAGCCAAACACTGCCTGATACTGCACAGGAAAAGCACTMCATGTGCAGCCACAATTAGAGCCACAGCTATAAGAAGTGCCCGTGATGATCACTAAGAATAGAGCGTCCTCACACTTTCCAGCACTTAGGCTCYACAAATGCTTCGCTTAGCTTCTATAAATGCTAGTCTTGGGCTCTTGCCCTGACATTGTGGGTTGAGAGCTGAAATGGGGGTTTCCCAGGCAACTCAAATCTGTCTAGCAACCACCCATGTAAGCAGGCATTACAAGGTCACCGCAGTATGTTCGCTATTTCCCATGGCACCATCTCGTTCCTTGGCAGCTACAGAAGACAGATGCACATGGTGCCTGCTCAACCTTGGCTCCTGGTGCCAGCAACCAGAAGACAGCTGGACCTGTAGTCCAGCTCTTGACAGGCAGCAGCACTGCCCAGTGCTGATAAAACACCCAGTGGAGAAAAGTAAATGCATTTGGTCCATGCATTAGACACCCTCGGGACCCACTGCCTGGTSCTGCCTGTCCGAGCAGACACAGGTAAACGATGGCACAAATCAGAGCCATGTCAGCAAGAGCCCAGTGCATCCAGGGGATCCAGTGGAGGGGAAGGTTCTGGAAAGACTGAAATGGCAGCAATGGCATTGTGGGATATCTGTCCCTCTTAAAAGCTTTCCTTTGCAGAATGCAGTGACTGGGGTCACCTCAGGGGCTTGCAGTAGGAATGTAAATAGCTGCTTTAGCAGGTACTGCCACCACAGGGGTCACACAAAGTTATCTAACGCAGCAGGATGGGTAAAGCCATTAGAGCTACTGTAGCCATTGATGCTTTTTTTACCTCCTTTTAGTTTGTGAATCATTCACAAAACATCAAAAGTGACCTTACATTTTCCTTCAAGTTAAGAACAAAGAATATTAGGCACTACAGATTAAAAGATCCACTAAAAATACAACTGTTTGATGAGATCCTCCATTTACATTTACTCATGAGGATCTGCTAATTAATCACATTTTTCAGTTATTATATGGCATGATTATTTTTAATTGTACATTGTTCTTGCTTGCCTTCAATTTTTATGTCCATAGAGGAAGTACATTATCTTAACACTACCACCATTATTACATAAAAATGCAATTGATTTGGGGGAAAAAAATGGAGGGGAGCAGTATACTAGCTGAAAACCTGCAATTTAAAGCAGCTCAAAAGATCTGTAAATTGAACTCACTTCATTATCTTAAATTATTTTTCATATGCAGCTTGAAAGAAATATGCTGCCCCACATATTCACAGAATATTTTCATGGTTTTTTTTCAGGGCAATGAGTATTTAATAATTTAAAAAACATTAAAGAATTTCAGAAACACTGTATGAGAGACCCTCAAAATAATGACTGACACAAGTGGACATGTTAAAGATGGAACAGGAATTGTTTCACCTGGGATTACTTTTTCACCTTTTGAAATTAAGTATCTAAATTTGTACTGGACATTCTAATGTTTGTCCCAAACATTCACTAGAATATCAAGCAAAAACAACCAAGCTCAACCTCCATTCCCATGAATTCACTTGACCTGTCCCTGGTCATTTTCCGTACTTCCTAGACTTGTTAAACACCATACTGATATTCAGTATGGGTATTCTTTAATCTAAGAAAGAAGGTATTTACTACTACTACTTCCAAATTAAACAACTCCATTGATGCTGAAACAAAGCATTTAATTGCTATCATCATCTAATATGTTTTTTTTTCTTTTTACATAATTCTAGACATAAAAAAAGAAGAAGGTTTTGAATGTAAAGGAGTGCTATAGTTATAACTACCTAGATACACTGTGAGAGAGACAGTGAGCTTATTCAGTAGCTGAGGAAGCGTTTATAGTGAATGTATAATTTGTTAAGGAAAAAAAATAACAAGACCCAAACTAAATATTGTTTGATCAGATTAAGTAGCCAAATACCATTGTTTACATACCCACAAAGGAAACGATTTTATCTGTCATTCATTGCTTGATACATGCAAGCAATATAATTCAAAGCAACAAACACAAACACWTAAAAATGCCTTCCATCTCACTTAGCAGGTGCCTTAAATAGCAGATTTCATAAACAATAGAAAACTTGGTCTTACAAAGGCTCAAACAGATCAGTCTCTGCAATTTTTTCTCAAGCAGTCTCTGAAAAGATACCTTTGAGAAAATCTCAGATTATCAAAGGGATTTGATTTTATCATTGTTCAGTAGAATTTTACTTTCAAATTAAGCAACACAGTCCTCTTTAAAACTAGTGAAGTAACAATTTAGCTCATCATCTGACATAAAAACAAAGCTCTGGGGAAGTTTTTAAGACAAGAAACATAATCTTTAGCGTAGCAGGCTCATACCAGTTTAAAAAACAAAATGCTAGTAAGAGAACTCAGGTTTCTGTGTAGAAAAATCKACTTTTGATTAAATATTTTTTAAGTTACATTGATTAAAAAATGAATGAGAAATTTAAATGGTGCAAATAACTTGTAATACATTAAAAAAATTAAAATCATTGACCTACTGCATAGGTAGGGGACTGGAATCTTGACGAAATATTGATGCCATTTTAGAAAAAAAAAAAAAAAAAAAAAGTGCTTCTACATTTGAGGCAACTATTAGGATCCTCTTCCCACTGAGTGCTGAGGACTGTTAACCAGTTATGAATTATACTGGCATTCCAGCAGTTTTACTTCACTCACAGCTCCTTTAAGAGGATTGAACAGTAAACTAATATTCTAGAATGTACTTCAGCATTTGTCTTTACTGTACTGGGACTTCATATCTACATAGCYTCAACTACCTCTACTGAAATCAATGGTTTGAATTTTGATCAATTTAGAAAGTAAATCAGAACAAAAAAAAAAAAGTGCCATTTGACTTGGATAATAGTATTGCAYAGTCACAGTTTGACTCCAGGATTTCAGGACCTGCACAGCTTCCACTTTGGTTTTGATTTGAAGGGAGTTCTGATACAAAAAAGCCCCAAATGTGCTCTGTTTCACCTACTTGAAGTGATACCACAGCTAGTATCAACAGAGAGGCTTAACCTAAATTCTTCCCAGTTTAAAGAAACCTGAGTGTCAATACAGCCCTTTTAATGGGAACTTTCTGSTCTATGGGATCCAAATCCACCAGATCCTCGAAGCTGAGTGACCTTCATCTCCCTTGTCTTCTTGMAGTGAGCCAATCAAATGAAACTTTACTTTTATTCCCTACAGGTATGTTTTACTAGAATAATCAAAAACCCCAGGAATAAAAACAAAACAAAACAGACCCCTCCGCCCCTGACCACAAAACCAACCATGAACATCTTAAAACAAAAGTCTGAACAGCTGGATGAAAGTTGAGATGCTTGTAAATAAATCTATCCCTGTTTGCTGTTCTTAGACTGAAGTGACCTTTCTTCCAGCTCTCCTTTTCAGTGCAATAACTTTAGTGAGTTTTTACCTTGACAGGCTGGAGAGATGGGCTGACAGGAGCCTGATGAAGCTTAACAAAAGGGAAGTGCAAAGCCCTGCACCTGGGGAGAAACAAACCYATCCCAGATAAATGTAGGGGGATACCCAGATGGAGAACAGCTTGGTAGAAAAAGATCTGAAGGTCCTGGTAGATAATAACCTGATCATGAGCCAGCAATGTGTCCTTGCAGCCAAGAGGGCTAATGGTATCCTGAGCCACCCTAGGAGGAGGATGTATTCTGCCAACCATGTCTTAACATAGCAGCGGGAGCAGCAGATCCTTTTCTCGGCATTTTTACATGTCAGTAACACAGATARAATCATTCCAAATTTCAGAGACTATAGAACTAGCATAATTATCATCAATCCATCGCAACAGTGCAAATTACACTACAACAATAAACCAATATGTACAGCATTTCAGTGCAGTATGAGCCAAAGGAAGCCTCATTTCCAGCAGTGGGAGATGCAGATTTAATATTTAGTCTTTTTCTCCYGAGGGAAATGTCAACTTTCCTGCCTTAATTCTCTTTGGCACGAAACATTCGCTGGAAATACACCTGGTTCAACAGAGAATGTTACAATTAAACACTGAGTTCTGCTCTAAAATAAGCAGCTCAATTTAAATAGTGAATGTGTCTTCATATTTTTTTATCATTTTTAATTATAATAATACATGCAATTACTAGTATGCAGTACTTTTCAGCCTCAGAATTCCATAGCCAAAATTAGATCATAATAAAATATTTCTTTGGAACTTTTTTTAATTTCAATAAAAGGTTCTCTTTCACTCCTTTTTAATGTGAATGTTCATTTTAAATGCATCCAATTTAAACACTATAGCACTTTGACAGTGCATTACAATAAAACATAAAACTGACAGAATTAATTAATGAACAGTAATTACTGTAATTTACAGTAATTCTGTCTGACAGCATCTAATTACCAACAGAGCATTCCTACGACTATAAAGGTAAGCAGTTTATTGCTTCTCATTTTTTAATGGGGAAATTGAGGCAGAAATGTTAATTAAGCCCAGAATACTGAAAAATTAGATGTCCAGAATTTAGTCTGGTATGTATCTGTGCTAGATTTAAAGTTTCTCTTTTTTTTTTTTGTGGGAATGGCTCATTAGTCTCTAGATTTTCCTACTGCTTCAGCACATTTTTAGAGAGCAAAGAGTCTGATTGGTGGGGGTAAGAAAATTTTGCAAATGATAAACTTTGCCAGGTTTTAATTTCTCACGAGGGGGCAAATCCCAAATATCTAAGTGGAAGTATTAGATTTTAGATTAGCTTTGATGGATTATTTACCAGGAATTCAAGTATAGMAGGTTTCAGGCTTATTTTAGAGATTTTTCCTCTCCTCAAAAACTGCCCAGGTCCCTTTCCATGGCACTGYCTCCAGCATCTTGTTCCYCAGTCTGTCTGGAGCCCAGGATTGCCTGTCCCAGCTGCAGACTCCAGCACCTGCCATTGCTAAACTCCCCAAGGTTGGTGATTGCCCTCTCWTTTGTCGAGGTGTCTCTKCAGGGCCTCTCTGCCTTCAAGGGAGTCAGCAGCTCCTCTCAACTCACTGTCATTAGCAAACTTACTTGTTATATCTTCGAGTTCTCTGTCCAAGTTGTTTACTAGGATGTCCAAGAGCACAGGGCTGAGGATAGAGCCCTGTAGAACACCACTGGTGACAGTTCAGCAGTCTGGTGTCACATTCACTACAACCCCTTGTGCCCCACCCGTGAGCCAGCTGCTCACCCATCACATGATGTGTTTATCCAGCTGTTGTGTGCTGGGCATTTTGTTTAGAAGGACCCTGGGACAGCAAGGAAAGCTTTACTGAAATAAAAAAAGTTGCTTAAGAGTCTTGCCTTAAATCYCATGTTTTGTATTGTTAAAGTATATCAACAAATAACCTAGAACTAGTCCAAAATGCTTAAATGGATATGGAAAACAGCATGCAGATCCCATGGCAYGCAGGCGATCCCATTTCCCCAGACAATGGGGATGTTCCCCTGTATTCAGGAAAAAAAAATGCAAATATGTGATTGTGGGTGAGAATATAACTTGTGGGAGGAAACCCAGCACAACTGAATGAGATGTTCAGTCTGCTGTCCTACTTGCATAATCACCCCACTCTTCTCCTGGTCCTCTTCATTGGAATATTAGCTTATCCTTTCCTTTCCCAGCTTCATCTCTCTGTCCCAGAGCCATTTCCCATTGTAATGGGAAGATTTCCCATGTAAAACCATATTCTACCATACTTCTATCAATACCACCCACCACTAAGTAAGTCTCTTACTTATTGACAATATGAAGTACATTATATTGACAGAACGATTAATTTGTACGTGTCTATAAAGTAGAGTGTATGTTTTTGAAAATGTGGCAAAATAGCCTCTCACAAATATATTCCTTGGACACACACATGTCACAGTGAGAAGGAATTCTAAGGTTTGTATTCCCCCACCCATTTTCTTTTCCTGTCTGTGATGGTACACATTCCCACACCACAGGCCAAGGCTGCAATGGGCTTCTCCTCAGTTCTGTTTACGTAAGAGCCATGACTTTCTCTGCTCTTTAAAATTACCAGAATGCAACGTAGCAAAAGAAACAAGTGCATYAAACAAACACGTTGGAAATACAGTGAAGACATAAATATTTCTGAACTGGAAAATGAATGCTTCTCAAAGCAACACTATATTTCATCGTGCTATGCAAATTCAACCTATCCCTTTGGAGTTTGCTGTTTCTTGCTTTGTGTTAACACATGGATCTGCTTATTTTAACCAACAGCTGGAAAAAATGAATCACCTAGAACAAGACCTGTGAGACTGCACTGAAGTCCTGCATGTACCATTGCACACTGCTTAATTCACACATGCCATAAATAGCAAAACTGCCAGTATTTTTCTGATAGGTATGGAAAAGTTGCACACATTGTTAGAATGTTCGACTACAAATATTTCTTCTAATGTTGCCAAATAGTAGAGCCTATAAAGTCACCTTGCTATTTTTCTTTTCTTTCTTTTTATTTCTTTTTTTTCCCCTTTTCCTCAGAAAAGGTGACAGGGACCAGTCTGATTCTTATTCATGCCTCAACATATGTTCCACGAGGTAAAAGATGGCTTCCGGGAGTAGTGTGCTTACAGGGAGCCTTGTCCCTCAGGAGGCTTTGCCTGACAGCCAGTCACGGGAGAGACAGCTTCCCCCACTGCTCTGCAAGCACCCTGCCCCCACCTTGTTGGCGGGGCAGATGCCCAGATGCCCGGGAAAAAGCCCGCGGAAAAAACGCGCGGGAAATAGGAGACCGAGGCATATAAAAGCAGCTAACTGCGACACAACGGGGGCCATTTTTCCTTGGGAGTTCTTGGAGGTAGCGGGGGCCCGCCTCGAGGGTCACCTTGGCCTCCCCCTGCTCCTTCGCTTTTCCTTTTCTCCCTGTGGTCCTGCCTTCCCTGTCCGCACCTGTCTTCTCCGTGTGCTCTRTTTCGCCGCTTYCCCGAGGCATYTCGACCCTGCGACAACCTCGTGTTTGCTGTCTTCCCGACGGAGCCGCCGCCTGCAGCAGCCGCTGTCGTGAGTCCCACAGCCCCAGCCTGCCCCAGCCGTGTGTCCAGCAGTGCCCGCAGCCCCAGCCGTGTGTCCGGCAGTGCCCACAGCAGCCGCTGTCGTGAGTCACACAGCCCCAGCCTGCCCACAACCGCGTGTCCAGCAGTGCCCGCAGCGCCAGCCTGCCCACAGCAGCCGCAGCTATCTCACGAGTGTGCCCGTAGCCAAGGATTCGTCTTCTCCGCTGTCGAGAAGGACACGCAGCCGCTGCTGTTTACAAATCGCGCCCAGCCGCCTCAAAAGCCGCGCAGCCTCCTCGCGGTTCGCAGCACACACACATACACACACACACACACACACACACACTCTCCCTCTGCCAACGTCGACGGGGTGCCCGGGGTACAGCGGTTACAATCTGTCTCCTATTCTGTCTCTCTCCGTTTCTCCTTTTCTCTCTTTTCTATTCCCCCCTTAGTAGGAAGTAGTAGGAACACTTACCCTTCTTTATCAATAAACAGTTCTCAGATATAATATTGCCGCGTTTGCGCTTCATTTCTAGTCCAAAAAATCTATTAAAAGAATCCTCCCCGACTCCCTCTTTCGAGCGGGACGGGACAAAAGGGTAGGAAGTCAGTAGAGAATGCTCACTTTCCATTTTCCAGTACATGAGTAGTGTACACAAGCACAGCCATCAGCTCCAAGATCTCTCTGACACTGAAGAGAGAAAACTGANAGAATGCTCACTTTCCATTTTCCAGTACATGAGTAGTGYACACAAGCACAGCCATCAGCTCCAAGATCTCTCTGACACTGAAGAGAGAAAACTGAGACAGCAWGAAGAAAGATAACCATTTCAATTGTTTCTACACTTGAGTATAAAAGACATTTGCCAGGCATTCTCACTGGCTTTGTAACATTTACAGTTATAATCAGARGTAATTAATAGATTACTTATAGTCYCTCCTGCATCTTCTTCCCCCTTTTGTTCACCAGCAGATGTATCACACACGTGATATTCCAACATGCCTGTAAGTCTAGGAAAYTGCTGGCATTCCTACAATTCATACTGTTTGCACTGTGACAATGTASCTGAACATGTAAATAAACAATGACACAAAATGGCATCAGGATTTGGCATGAATTACCCACTCACCTGCATGCACCTTTAGTGYAACCTCTTTCTTAGTCAAGTGCAAATTCTGCAGGATCTCCTTTTCATTTGAAAAGAAGCAAAYATTCTTGGCTTCTTTTGTAGCATCAGCCACCCCAACGTGACCAGAGTGYAAATGGTCATTGCTGTGACTCTGTAACCCTCACAGCCAGCTCTAGTGCCTCTGCCACTATTCCTACCTTCACCAAGCTTCAGAAGAATAAAACCTGCCTTGAATTTCATCACATTTAATGAAAGATACAGTCAACATTGTGGACAATAGAGAAGTGTGATAAAGTAATCTGAAAATCATGATTAGGCTGCTTACACACCACACATATAATATTTTGTGAAATGGATACTTGGCTGTCAGCAGCCTGACTACTTAACAGTGCATGTTTGATGGGGAGCCCCATCAGGGCCTGCATAAATAAGACAGCAACAAAAGGAGACACTTTTGAAAAGTTTAACAGCTGCTGCAAATTACAGTGTTCCCTGGTATTACAAGWTTATTCCCTATTTTAAATATGTAGAAGGTCACTCCATTTCATGGGAGAATCTAATATTCCAAAATCTAGTTTCAATCTGATTAGGAACAACAAGAAAATTCAAATACTGAAATGCTCATTTAAAAGGGACACATTTATTGGATGTTAAAGCCCTGAAGCAGTTTGCATAGCAGTTCCAGGTTAAAAGGTCAGCTTCATGAAATGCTGCAGCCTCACAAAGCTCAGATTTCCATATTGACAATTTGCCAGTATAATTTATTAGTGATATTTTGGCCAAATTGGCCAATTTCTATGAAACATTCCTGTTTGACTATTCACTGCATTCCAATGAAATGAATACATTTTCCTTTTCTTTCTGACTTTCCTCTGCATTCCTGAGCTCTTCAGTTTCTCCAAAGTATGCTTCCATCACTCAGGAACCACTTCACTGCTTAAGGACAAAGCAGGCTGACTGGAATGCCCTATAACACTTCAACAAAGCAAGCTTGGTAGTKGGAAGAAATATATTCTATTAGCCCTACTTATCAGACTTATCTAGACAAACCAGCAGACTCAAAATCTTTTCTTTGGGACAATACACCACCACAAAAAAAATACTCATTTGAATTCAAGTTGGATTTACAGTAGAACTTCCCTGAACCATTCTGCAAAGAGGCAGCAGCCTTGGAATGCAGTTCATGCAGACTTGCATTAGCTTCACACTGGGGCAGCTGCAAAAGAGCTGCAGTGCAAATAAAACTCAAGGTTTTCTCTTCCTCACAATTGCAAGGATCGATTTCAAATCAAGACTACCTGTGAAATCGAGAACTTGAAAGCAAAGCAGCAATGTACAATGAATTATGAGGCCCTCAAAAATCAACACTTTTCTTTTTATGTGCTTTTATAGGTTTCATAGAATAACAAGACATGAAGCTTTGAAGAATTTTGAAAAGAAGAATTTTGAAAAAATGTATTTCACAGCTATTCAAAAGAGTTGCATAACAAAATACAACACACTCATTGCTCTGAAATAAAATACATTTCCTCTCGTAAGGGGTAGATATAATGTTGGGGCAGCCCATATATTTAATCTGGTAACTGTCAATTTAAGCAAAAACATAAGGAATAAAGGGGGTGGAAAAATCTTAGTTTACAAGCAACTTCCTAAAGCACAATACTTCAAACCTGCATGTTAGATGTCATTTCACTAACTTTTTTATCCCCTGTAATCCATCAATATAATATGACACTTCAAAGCTAGACTCTAATCTTTTAAATTAATATTTTAAAAAGATTGTAAGTGTTTTTGTTTGACTCATTGGAAATGYTTTTTATTTTAATGAATAGAAAGCAAACCTCAAGATGCATGTTCATAATTKTATTGGTGCATTGCTGACATTTCTTGACTTAAACCAAGATACTACAGTTGTAATTAGGAGTTTATGTCTCTTATCACATACTGGTTATCAATAAATTTCAGATATGATTTCTCTGGATTTAAAAGTACCACTAGTCAAGTCTCAATAGCAGTGTTCATAAGAATTAATTTTATGAAATTATAATTCAATCGGGTGCATTCTGAAATGCATTATCAACTTCTGGGATAGAAAACATAAAGTACAACAGTGTTCACAAAATAAGCCACAGAAATATTACCATTTTTAGATTAATGCTTGCTACATAAAATATTTTGAAATAAAGAAATATATATTTGTTAGAAAACAATGTTAGAATTCAGAGCATGAAAATTTCTTTATTCTGTTTTGCGGGAAGATTTGTACCAAGGTGAATTTTGACAAGACTAGAAGTTCAAACTCCCCTGATAAAAGAAGGAAGTATTTCGATAAAGCTAAGGCAGTATCCTTGGGAGCACAGAGAGGGTGTGCCTATATAAAAAAGCAAGAAAGACTCAAAGGATCAAGGTTGCAGGGTAAGATGGTGTTGAGAATCCAACGCTAAACAAATACGGATTTGTGGGGTTTACCCTGGACTAGATCTATCCTGGCTCAACACTCATAACAAATACGCTAGAAACCCTCAGAAAAAAAAATACCTTCCACCTGAATTTCACCCAAAAGGAATTTAGCTTGCAAGCTCTCAGWGAGGTCTGCAATGTGATGTAAAACATGGCAAAAATGGGGATGACTGGGAGATTTATTCTGAAAATGTTTTAATCTGCTATGCATCTCATCTGTGAGTTTTGGATACAAATACCTGAAGACTACCTTGATCCTATGACCCTTGCATATATTCAGTGATAGGCAGAAGAATCCATGGGAGGTGAGTCTTCTAAAAACACTGGAAATCTTTAAATGTCGTTTTAATTCCAGTGGGTGAGAATTTCCAACCTCACCTGTCCTTATCTGCTCCCCTCTGTCATTTTTGACAGCAAGGTAGCTGAGCCTCATAGGGTACAATTGGTAGATGTTTTTATTATACCACAGTGCCCTAGAAACTAAGGAATAGTGCCTTATCTTTTGACATCGATTCAAAACTTATCAGGCTGAAAAAGACTCTGAATCTGTCCTACTTAGATCACTGCTGCAATTACTATTAGGTGAAAGGTGGGTGAAGACTGCCACTGCTCTATTTTGCAGTCCCGATATTTGGGCTCATTCAGTATTGAGATGAGATTATTGTGCAGCTAGAGAATGTTATAGCTCTAAATCACCAATCATGATTTATTTCTTTTCTACTGTTGGTTCATTAGTTGCAGACATATCTTTTCCCACTAAAAGTTCCCTTAAATGGTTTCTAATTTGTTGGTGCAGTTTCACCACTAACTGTGAGGGAAAGAGGAAAGATTTTCACTCCAATTGAGGGCTACATCAGCTTGTCTTAGCAAATGGCAAAAAATAAATCAATTGTAGTTTGCTCTACCTAAAGAGACAAATCATTCTAATCAAAGTGGTGATTTAACAGACTACAAGCTAGTTAGTTGCTTGGTTTGTTTTTTCCTTTCATTAAACTACCTAAAGATTTTGTTCCTTTAATCTTTATTCATTATGTGACAGCATCCTATGTGACACTAGAATAAATACCAACTTACTCCTTATTTGTTTAGTAGGTTCCTGTTTAGCAAAAACTAGAATACTGCCCAGGATCTTACAAGCCTTCTAATCAGTGCAACAAGTTGGTGTAAAAAAACCTCCAAACCTATCATGTTCTTTTCATCTGAAATAAAGCAAGATACAATAGACAGGACCACGCCAAAGTAACATTTAATGATGTTCCACAGTAACTCTAAGAAATCCCCCAAACACAGGCATGTTTTTCTATCAAGATTGAAATAAAATAAATTGGTAACAGACATTCTTTTATAAATGAAATATTCTGTACCATTTTCATTCACCAAAGTCACAACATTTCAATGTTTATGTTATCGTTTAGGTTAAATTAAAGCAGTGAGAAATTTTCAGTACAAATTTATATGAAGGAATGTCATTCTGAAGGAGACAATGCTCTCCTATTAGAAAAGAATTTATGTATATGCTGACTATTGTATGGACTTCCATTGTTTGATTAGGATTTGATTATACTTGATTACACTACTTACAATGTTCTTACCAACAATTGAAATTTTTAAATGTGTTTGTTTGCATCTTGATTCTAACAGCTTAAAGAATAAATAAGATTATATCATATCAAAGGCAAATAGATGATACAGCCTCAATAGTTTTCAAAGATAATTCACTTTAAAATTGGAAGAATGCCTCTGTACAAAGCTGAGGACCTTGGATAATTTATGATCTTTTGTGAAAACCAGGCACACTTTCATATGAAAATGAAGATATTCTAGGGATAACAGACAAATCTACAAAGACATTTAATAATCACCTTTAGTCTTTTGTGACAGTTATTAATGATAAAAGTTCATAATTAACAAATTTTTAATTAAATAATAGTAAAAGCATAACAAGATGCCAGTCTTACTATTAATGCTATAAGGAGCCATCAAAAACATATTTTAACTCTTGTTTGCTAGAATTATGAACATTTTCCAAAGCAGCAAAAATATTCCTCCTTTATTTTTGTCGGCTTTTCATAAAGATCCTAATCCCTTTCAAGACAACATTAACATGTCTGATTACTTAAGTGGGATCAGGATTTTACCCAGAAAGTAAATAACAAACTAATCCACATCTTAAAATTTCACACTTAAACTGAGATTAACTGCTGTCTCATCCCAGTCTTAAACACAAGACTATGGTATTGTTATTAGATACAGCAAATTCGTAGCTCAAGCCATTCATTGCCTTTTACCTCATTTGGAGAATGCATTCTTAAAAATAAAGACAAAAACTAAGTCACCTTCTGAAAAAACAAACATTAAAGGAAAGAAGTTCAAAGGAACTGCAGTAATGCCAAAACTTAATGGGCCACATTCCATGGCAACACCACTCTAGGGCAGTTTCTACAAAAATGAATTCAGCCCATTTCTTTGTGTTTCATGGCTTCTATTGAAACATRATAAGAATGACAAAGCAGTAAAAAAAATTAATGTCTCTAATAGCAGATAGACAACACTAACAAGGAGATTTTAAACTGTATTTACATACAAGAAACAAATGTTTCCACTTAAGTTTTTACCTAAGTGTCTGGAAAAGCTTATGTTTGTCCATCCTGGTAGTTTCACTAACATCAGAGATCACAAATGTTTTCAAGATAGGAACCTTGTCTATACTAGAAGACATTTTTCCTTATAAAGATACTTGTATATTGAAAACAATCAATCTTTTAATCCCTGTTCCTCTAAAAGCGTGTTTTACTCATCCAACATCCAGTACAAGCTGGAGGCTCCTTTGACTGGGATAAATTACAAATAACCAGACATGCAGATGCAACTTTGTCTGCGTTGTCAGTTGAAAAATAGAAAGCATAACCCTAACTAACTCAATTATGCTGGAAAATCACAAATACACTTGGACTTATTTTTCACTTGTTTAACATTATACAAATATTTACAAATGGCAGTGTATATTCCCAGAGGAGGAAAAAAAAGGAGAAAGAAAGAAAAAAAAGATTTTTGAATGCAAATTGAAAATTAGTGAATCAGCTGAATAATTCTGGCATCTCACTGTGTCTAACTATAATACTGAAAAAAAAAAAAAAACCAAAACTGCTAATAGTTCAAGAACAGACAGCTGAGGTAGTGAAGAGCCAGCAGCAGGAGGTGTCTGCAGTACAGGCAGCATTAGTTTCAGTGATAATCTAGACTTTCCAGCCTCACAATATATCCTAAGCCCTTTATCTGATTCTAGAACTCAGAAAGATAAGAAAATGAGGAGTTCTTCAAACAGCAAAGTAAAAATCCTCTGTAAGCAACTGGCAATTCCAACCAGCACTGAACAGACATATATGTATAGAACATATTTCAAATTTTTCTCTGTTATATGACTTTAAAAACCTCAGCCTTTTCTAGCCTCCCCAAGTTTTTCTTTCCTCAATGTGGAATTCTGTCTGAGATGCTATCTTAAAATGAGAAATCATTCTGCCTGAACAACTAATTTCCTCTCCCTTCAAAAAAGCCCTACTTCTGTTCTTCTGCTTCTGGTAATATTAATAAATGGATAGWGAAATTAGTCCAGAAGAAAACACTCTGCAAATCAAAGCTAATTTAAATATCTCAAATTACTRTGAACCAATGTAAGAGCTCTGGATATTTATTAGGCATTCCATAATTTACTATCCTGATAAAATCTTTTATTATAACAAATATTTTATTATAAAACACTCAATATTACTGTTTAAGAGCCTAAGRCTGATGGGGTCAGGAAAGTTTTAAAAGATTGTTTCAAACATACATAAAAGTGAAATATTAGGAAAATTAAAACACCCAATTTTGTCTGTATTGAGAAAGAAAAATGTCCTCAGTTTGTTTCTGGGCAATTTCTAATAGTTCTGTGCTCCTCAACAGACTGATAATGGGTTCAGATGTTATCATTCTCTAAGATGTTCTGCAAAGGAAAATAAATAAATAAATAAATAAATAAATAAATAAACAGCCAAACAAAAAACAACCTACAGAACCATTTAGCAAATTAAAGGGCTTAGCAGCTAAAGTCTCTAAAATTACCAAATATACTTCCTGTCCTTCATGACCTCCCTACATATTAATGATCGCTGGGTAGAACTCTTCTATAACACAGGATAGCCTCTCCATTCCAAAGAAGAATTTTCCTCACAATTTGCTGTTCTTGTTATTAAAATCTAAAAGAGAGAAAACTGGCACAAAGTAGGGGAATAAGTCAGCATAGAAAGGATTGAGACACGCAAGAGAGACCAGGTGGGTATGTAASCACAGCAGGATATTGCCTCATAAAGCAAAAGAATCCTTCCACTGGCAGATAAACTGAAACAACTGAAAAATATGTCATGTATTTCTAAGGGTTGATACAAATAACCTAGACTGTCACCAGTCACTTTGTAGGAAAGATTGATTAAATGATTTGCAGTATCTAGGAAACTTGTAGCCCTAGCTGAAAAATCATTCAGTATCCTTTTTTACTGCCTTTGGCTTGAGGATACTCTTCGTTCACCCTACCCACCTGAAACCCCTGCTTTTTATCAAATCCTTCCTAACACAGAAAAACTGTGGCATAGACCCTATGGGTTCTTCCCTCATTTTTAACTCATGTGAAGACTCTGTTCTTTTGATAGACCATGCTTTTTATAGAGAGCAGGGAAGAGATTTGTGGGAAAGGTAATGCTCAGKGGCAGCCATTATCATTTATAGGATGCATTGTAAACTGATTACCTTTCCTGACATTAGAATATTTGATAATATTCATAACCCTGGTATTTCATATCATTTTAGGATCTCCATAGATCATCAATGAAAACAAGATTTTTGGCATTTTTAGTAGTTTACCTCCATTCACAATGGAAGAGCCTCTGTTAACTTCTATAACATGCATTCTGAAATGCACGATGGATTTGTGAATCCACATAGCTGGTGTCAAAGCATAMTGATTATGAAAATTATTTTAAAACTTTGCTTTTGGTCTCTGAAAGAATCTTAATCAAGTAAATGTAATTACTAACTACTAAAAATACTTTGTTTTTTTTAATTGTTATGCATATCAGTAATTAGAAATAATAAAGCACCTCTTGTTTTTCTCCAGCTCTTGCAAGTAATCCCTAATGTGACTGTCATCTTAATTAAACTGATCCACCTGTGGCTTTCACTCAAAGAACAGAACCTTCTTTTGGTGTAGTTTAAAAATACATTCATCTCAATAGCAAAACATTAATTGTAGACAAGGATGCTTAGAAATGATGGAAGGATCTGCCTGGGTTGGTATGAGTGACACTGGACTCGAGGAGGCCACTCCTAATTCCTTGAGAAGACACATCAACATCATTCCTCTAATGTGAACATCCCTTCACAATGAATTAGCAGCCACCACAAGGCTGCAGCTCACCTCCTGCACACACCACTGCAAGGCTTCCTCCACAGCTGATGACCAAGTGGCCATGGGCAGTGGAAGCCAGGAAATCACTGGTTATTACAGACCAACATGAGTAGAACATCAAGGAAAATAATCACAGCCTTCTCTTGGACCATTACAAAATAAGAGCAAATTTGATGGGACTGGCATTTTCTCTCAACATGCCCTTCAAAAATCAGACAAGTGAAAAATTAAAAATRGGGGCATGCTTTGGATTAGGTGCAGAGGACTTGGGGAGGGTCACCAAAGAAGGGGAKAGAAGCAAGAAGTGACAAGGAAATAAGAGAGGAATAAGAGCTGTGGCTGTTGGGAAGTGACTGAGGGAGCATCCTTATCTTCAAATTCAAATATGGGTGACTCAAGGGAGGGATAGCAACACTTCTCACTACACCACATCTTCATGATAAGAGAATACAGGGAAGAGAACAGAGGGCATGGTATACCCTCTTTGTAGTGCACAGCACCTTAATATTACACATGTGGATGTACCCTGGGAGCAACCAGAGTGGGAGYAAAGATCTACCCTATTTCAATTGTTCTAGATCTGTCCTACATGAGTTGTAGYAAAACTAAACTGTTCTTTTGCATACAAAACTAAAGAGCAAGTCAAAGATTTCACTTAAGTAAATAATTTCAGTATGAGGAAGACCATATTTTATAATCCTACCAAATTCCCTGCAGAAAGATGTGGTTTGCTTTCAGAATTACTGGTAATTGGGTGAACTGGCAACTCAGTCTTTGACAAGATTATGAATATACAAATATACCTATTAAACATGGTGGACTTCATACATTGTAAGTCAGAGTTCACATCTATTCATACTCAGTAAAACAGAGTATCTTCATATTTGCATGTAAACACTGAAGGATACCAACTCTGCCCTAGTTTCTGAATTTTAATACATAAGAAATCTGATAAAGAACCTCTGCAACTAACCAAAAGATATGCTTGACTTTTTGTAGGCTCCAACCAGGTGATTAATTCTTCCTTAKATTTATCTGAATTGGAAGGTTGAGTCCATCATCTCAGGGACATGAGACTTTTCAATGGAGGAAATTAGAGGATGTAGCTAGTGTGAACCATGACTATCACTATCAATTTCAGAGGTATAGAAAAGCAAGGCATATACTGTGAATCCTAACAGTGTCACATCGTGGCAGTGAAATGGCACAGTGGGACTGGTGCTGWGAATAAAGAAGGCAAGACTGAACTCACACAGAGATGAGTATGGAGTCTTTTTCCAAGCTGCACTTTATTTCATAATGAGCACACAACTCACTTGCCATTATATCTTGTTATCACCTCAGACCTTGATCAAAACCAGACAGCAATTGCCATTAGTAGCAGTAATCCTTGCAGGAGTATAATTCTCATCAGTAAAGAAGATACAATTCACTCCAGTCAGACACAGAAAAATGAGAAATGCCCATTCTTTCACCAGGCTTGGGATAACTGTTCATCTCCCGTTGAGTGACACTGTCACAAAGGATTATTTATTCTAATGACTAACTTCTCCACGCCATTCTAAAATCTACTTCTTAGCTGATGACATTAATTTTGTTTTCAAACCATGTTAGTTTTCCAATTCCTAGATTAAAATGRCCATTTACAGTCAGTCTCAGTATCGCTTTGCCTGAAACCAGCTACAAAGGTAGTGCACTAATTAGGCTCTGCTTTCCAGAAAAAAAATTAATGGAAAAATAGATTTATTTAGATAGGCCTATTTTGAATCTTTTGCCATAAAATAACATGTGCTAGTTAGGATGCGTTCAAAACAGAAATCATTATATGTGATTTCAAACAAGAATGAGGAATGGAAATGCACCGTGTACAGCATTAGATATGACTATTTTAAACTTTTTTTTAAAGGCAAATTGAATTATTTTTATATACCCAGATATAAATTGGTAGTATAAGAAATTAATCTCTACAATCTCCTAGTATGAGATAAGAATGCTCTGTAATTCATGTACCATCTGATATGAGTATGCATACATACTTAAGGTAGAGCAGCTTCTTAGGCAATAGCTTTTCACTAAGATTTTATGTGTAGCAAAGTTCCTTTTATGTTTCATATTTTAAAATAAAATTATATTTCCAAACTAAAGTTTAGAAGCTTCTCATTACACTGATATAAGAGAAATTTTGACAGAATACTTGCCCAGATTAGAAATATTTTAAAATAAATCCGACTCTAATTAATTTAAAGAGCACATTAAACAAGCACTTGAAATTCAGTTTTTTGTTTTTATCAAATTGGTTATTTACTATTTGTTTTTAAATCAGGTCTATATAAGTATTGATTCCAATTTTATTGCTATTTTATAGTGCATTCTGAGGAAAACAATCTTGGAGAATATTCCTATTGGTAGCCTTTACAGTAAGAATTGCATATACAAATTACTCATTTAGAACATGGACTGGTTGATTGCACAAGAAAATTCTTACTTTCTCATGATAAATATACAGCTTAGTCAGGAAAATCAGTCCAGTAAACACAGAAAGTTTTTATACTATGCATTTTAAAATTGAGTTAAATGCTGAGCCAAAGAATGTCCCTGAACAAAAGGAAGCAAATATAATTGATGGTCCAGACTCTCAGTAGAGAGGAATTTTAAAGATGTGTAGGTGGCACTTAAGGGCATGGTTTAGTAGGGGCCTTGGCAGTGCTCAGTTAATGGTTGGACTTGATAACCTTAAAATATTTTCCAACAAAATTGATTCTATGATTCTGATTCTATAAACAATTCCCGTTTGAATTATATTCTTTATGCAACAAGAGACGAGACCACTGGCAAACTGCTTTATAACATTTACCAATCTATCTGAACATGTATCTGAATGTAAGAGGGTATTTTTTTTTCAATATAGTGCCTTGCTAAAAATCCCTTGCATCTGTCTATGCTAGAACTCTATAGCCAGACTTTGCCTCTCTGCTGAAACAGGCAAAAGAAGTTCAAATTTGCATTATCAGAAATGGTGTCTTATGATGTCTTTTAGTGTGGGATCCAGTGTCCCCAGTTTAATCAGGCAATGTAATCAAYCCAGGCACAGTTCAAGGCAGTTCAGCTCGCCCTAAAGCAGACACAACGCTAGGTAAAATTTTCTCCTTGTACTCCATTGGCTAGAGCAGGGTTTACTTGATTTTTCACACAAAAGCATCCTGCACTTTCTGAAATAGCACAGGGGGTTCTCCTGCCCTCCCTCTGACCCTCTCAAAGGGCACAAGTCTTGCACATTTTATCTCCTGTCAGCCACATCAACTCCACTATTTTGAACACTCAGGTACAGTAGCRAGAAATGCCCATGAGTAGATAACTAAATGCTAGAGCTCCCTCAATGATAATTGGAAGTTAGACACCTGCTGACATGTAGGTAGTTGAATTTAAATACTTTAGTACAGATATTATTCAAGTGAGGGCTGGGACCAACCCTTATTTTCTTGAGCCTTTGAGCTGACCTTTCATTCTTTCATATTAGTCCATSTGGATGCATTCTGAGATTTACACATGGTAACTTGGATTTGAATAGAAGCTGACAGTCTGCAAAAAGCTCCATGAATGGTAATAATCTTTAAAGGCAGAGACTTTAGGCATTATGTTRCTTTATAAAAGTATTGAAAGATCTTTTTCAAGAGCAGTAAAATTATGCAGAAAAGCATGGAATCAGCAAGCAAAAAAACACAAAGCAAAAYCAACAAGACAAAACACATGGAAGGACAATATCACTTCAAGTATTCTGAACCCATCAACAGAAATACAGTTCACTGTCATATGAAATAAAAGYGAGGCTCATACTTACCAAAAACAAATTTGCTCGTCAAATGAGATGGTGATTATATAATTTCTGATAAGAAAAAAAAAAAAAAGAAAGCCATCTTCCTGAGAGGCTTTTCTAACTGAATATTAGGGCTGTGACATAAAAAAAAAAAGGATAAAAAGCAACTCATGCATCAAAATAATGTAAAAAAAGTTGGGGAGTGGGTGGTAGAAGGGATGTGTTCATTAAGTATTCCTACATGGTATTTGGGACACTAGCAAGCACTGGTGTTTTCCCATATTTTTTCTTTACATCTTCAGCAGTGCMTGCTGAAAGTGACCTACATCACTCTCCATACAGTACATCAAACAAGCCATTACTTAACAAATCAGTGAAGCACCTCTACTAAATGAAAGGAAACTATAGCTTTAATCCCACTTCGATTAACTTTGTTCTTCTCAGAAAACAGACCTTAATTTATATCAATTTGCAGTAATCTTTACAAGAAAATTCTACTTCACTTACACATGCTGTTTGACAGCAAAATGAATTTCTCAGGCATGCGGATACCCTATCATGGTTCCAAAAAAAAATTGCTCCTAGTAACAATGAAGAAGCTGAACACTTTCTGTCTGCTTAAATGATTTCTTTGGTTAGACRGATGATGAGATTTAATGATGTATGTTGTGAATTCTCTCTACTAACAAATACAAGTAACACTTTGATCAGAGGAAAGACCTCAAGGACATTTGGTCCAGTCACCTAAAACTTCATGTACRTATCTGTAGAAAGGCATTTTTTACTGTATTCAGTTTTACTATTATACCACTCTGTAAAATAAGTTAAATATTTCTAAAGGACATCAAAACAGCATGCCATTTTTAGCAGTGGGGACACCAAGAAAAGGAATCTTTCAGGATAATGCTTTACAARTGGGGCAAACTAAAGATAATCAGTTAATTGCATAATTTGTCCCTGTACTTATTTGAGGTGCCCCAAATTTTTGAGAACCCACACTTCTCAAACGAATAGATTATTTTTCAGAAATCTTATATCTGAATGCAATTTCTCAGGGTCTGCAAAGATCATGTCTGCAAAGCAGTCAAACATGTATCTCTTATGCATTTGCTTAAGTATGATGGGATTTAGAATAGGAATAGGAGGTATTGTGTGTGTTACTTTTGCAGAGTTGCGCCTAAACCCATAATAAAAAGATGCCAGTGGGATGCTCAAAAGTTCTGTTAATTTTTTCCCTAACACCTAAATGATCTGAAGCCACCGAGAAGTCACATTTTTGCTGAATAAAAAGCATGCAACAAAGTCTTGATATGCCAAAAATGTCTGGAGATCAGRCACCAGGAGATCAGCCAGTTCATTTCTTTTGCACCTCAAAAGTTCTCACACTGAAGGAACTATATGTAAAAAATAGATGCTGGAATAGTTTTGGCAGCAGGAACAGACTACCTGTGAACTTGTTTGTTAGCACATGCACAACAGCCAATGATTCCATAAGAGGGAGAGTCAAAGAAAGAAGTAGGATGCCTGTTTTCAAGTTCATGTGMTAGGATGAAGCAGAGCCTGGATCTAGACTGTAAGTTCCTTAGTATTCAAGCTGTAAGACATGCGTCATCTCTGTAGTCTTCTTTATAAAAATTACTATTAAATAACTGATTACCAAGTGGAACATCTACAGCAGAAAGGACTGGGACATCTTTTTCCTCCAAAACAAATGCTTTCTGAAAAATGAGAAATTTCCTGGAGCCCCAGAGATACAGGTTTGAAATGTTCCTTCATCTCTGGCAGATCAGTATTTCAAAAYGTATGTTTGGCCATCAGTGGGAGGCTAAAGTAAGCACAGGAATTCACTATATCACACATGTGAGGGAATAGTTGCTTATTTTCAAATTGCTGGGACTAATGACTGGACTGTCTTAAAAAACAACAGACATCAAGGATCCCAACAAGTGTGAGCAGAACTACACACCTCATTGCCCCTCATACTTAGGCAGAGTTAGAGCTGATGTAAAGTCCAGACTAAATTTTGATATCTGAKTCCAGACTGCTATTCAGTAGGTCACGCAAAGGTATCCAGGGCTTTCTGAAGYGCCCTTAGGTTCCCTGACCTCCAACTGATGATCAAAAAAAAACCATAAAAATCATCTGTCAAAACTGCAGGCCTCAGGTTGATGCTTTTGACATTGTAGAGCAACTCAGGTGTGTTAAGTGGCTGTTGGGAGGTAAAACAAGCAGAACCTTTTGCTCATGCAATACAAGGAGTCTAGGGAGCTATTCCTCTGAGTTATTCAAATAAAGGCATTTATATTATGCTAAATAGTSTCTCTAGACTTGGTTGACTACAGACTAGCCATTAAGATACCAAAATTTAGATAGGTTTATGAGAAGAGTGAACATTGCAAGATCTAGGTTCCATGGCAGATTTGTCCATTATACTATCKGCTTCACAACAAAATGGTTGCCAAAAACAGAAAAATCAAATAAACTAAATTGTTTCACAAAGCTGGAAAAATCTCAATTCTGGTTTACAGTTCTGTGGTTGACACAAATTCTTAGAGACATTGTTGAAATTAGTAACAATGAAGTGTTTTCTGAATGGTCTTTCTCACAAACTGTTAAACAAAAGATACTCTCATAAAAATCAGCTTAGAATTTAGAATKTCTAACTAAAGAAAAAGATACCAGTCCTGGAATTTTTTTTTTGTATATCATTTTAGATTATTTCCCACTGTGTCACACTGTGAGTACATGAATAATTAATGTGGCAGCAACAATCCAAACATATGGATTTGTATGTTTTGTGTTGGTCTTTGTTAAAAGGATAACATTCTGTACAAACACAAACAAACCCTGTTGCCCTTCACTCTTCCCTCCCTCTGGGGTTAGCGTTGCACCAAGAGTAAAGGCAGACTGTTCACAAAGCATTTTGCTGTTTAAATACGTAGATGTCTAAGTAAATGCTACAGTTTTGCAGTAAAGTTTTATTTATACATAGTCTTTTATTGATTTGTGGTCAATTAATTAAGCAGTGGGCATCTCAACTAAGTTTGGATAAAACATTGCCAGCAAAAGTGTGGATATTGATGTGGTTTTTTTGGTTGGTTGTTTTGTTGTGTTTGGTTTTTTTTAATACCTCTATTTCATATACAGTTCAAGAAGAGACATCTCATTGAGTCTAGATCAGTTCAAGAAATGATAATCCATTGAATTTCTAATTTCTTKTTCATACAATTATTAGTTCAACATTGAGACAAATTTGTAAGGAAGACAGTAGATATCATAATGCACTAAAGTGACGATATTTTATCAAGGCCATTAATGACAAGACTATAAATTGATTTGGATGATACTCAAGATCCGGGAAGCAGTAATTTTTAAAAAGAAGAAAAAGTGAGCAGTGGCAAACAAACAAAAAGGAAGAAAGTAACAGGTTTTGGCAGCATTGTTTTCATGTGTGAAGTCCACTCTGGGGCTCAAGTGTGTTGGTAGTTAAAGTAGAGATGCRCCCAAGCAAGTTATAGCTTTCCTGAGGACAAAAGGAGGGGGTGGAGGGAGCACCGTGTGTTTAAAATTAGAAACTCTTCTCAAAGCTGATGATTACAGTTAAATATAAATGAGGGAATCCAGCCCATGACTGTCAAACAGAAACAGCTTCATAGCCCTAAGGGCCTTTCTAAAAACCATCTGAGTTCTAGYCTGCTACGAGAAAGGTGATCAGTCACGCATCTCACAATTGTGCAAGGGAAAAAATACGTAATAAGAGTCTTAAGATATTTGACCCAAAAGATTTGATCTAATATTCTTTATATAATATAAATTTCTCTTGCATGACTTCATCAGAAGTCCCTGAGGAGCTATTGCATAGTCACTGCTACTCTGTTTTGTTAACTGCTCATTTTTTCCTCAAATGAACCTTGATGAAGATGCCTACTCATTTCAGCTTTTAGAAGGTCATTCCTGATTTTGAAATCATGGATGAAATACAAAAATACTGATATTCTTTGTCTGCCTTTTATGATTTACTCATTTCCCTGTTCACTAGTTCTTTTTCTTCTCCTCACTCACCCTCTTTTTCCTGTTGGCTCATATTCATTTTGTGCATGGAGGCCTGAGATGAAAAAAAAAAACGAACTCATAGATGCTTTTTCTCTTTTAACAAGTTAATGAAGAAATAATAGTTTGAGATGAAGCTATATGGGAAACACAGAGTCTTTGTCTTTATCTGACAGATACAATCAGTCTGTCTCCTAATCAACAGCAAGATATCTAGCTAGAAGTCCTGCCAACGATATTTCTTTTATTCAATGGATAGTCATTCAATCAATATGAAATGCATCTCAGAGGAGAAGGGAGCTAAAATTTATCAATCTTAAGTTATCTCAAAAGAACTGAGCAAACAATAGAAAAAAAAATCAGGAAGTATACAGACTTGTTTCCCTGCTTGTGTTTTTTTTCCTCTGATAATATATTACCTAGTATAAATGAGTTCATGACCAATGCCTGGGATTCAAATTTATTCTTCTAAAAACCTACAGGAAATCACTCAAGTTATAGCTCTTGCAATGAAAACATCTGCATTGCCATAAATTTATTTCATATTATGCTCTTAATTAGCTCACATGTGCATAAAATTTGAAGATGAAAAATGTATTTCCTAATACAAGCAGGCATGGTTTTCAGTGTCTGAGATACCATTTATTTTTCTCTCAGATATGTTACAGCATATTAAAAAATCAGAGGGCTGCCTGAAAGACTATGCATAGTAAAACGAAGTGTTTCTACCAGTAAGATTTAAAGTCGTGAAGTAATCATAAAATCTCTATTGTGCAATTATTTACCTACAAGAATTCTTGAAGTGAGAAACTAAACAATGGCTAAAAAATAGAGTAGATATTAATTGCTTTTACTGACTCTGCCAGCAGATGATTTCTGGCAGTTTTTCTTTCTGATTTTTTCTTTGGTTTGGTTTTGACTGGTTGGTTGGTTTGAGTTTTTTTGTTTTGTTTTCCTAAAGATTGGACTCCTAAGAAAGCAGGGGAAGCCTTACATATGACATACTATCAGGTTTCTGAAAGATCAGAAACAGAGAAGATTTTTTTTTTCAGCAGATCTTCTGTAGTCACTATAATCTTAGCTGATCTGTACGTATTTATTTTCAGACAAACGTGATTTTCTTAAAGCTATCACTGACCCTTTAAAATTGCTAAAAGGTTTYCCTTTGTTTCCAGATTTTAATGGTTTTAAAAAATTCAGCTTCAGTTTAAACTGTCAGAGCTCATTCTCAGCCCAAAAGTAATTCAGACAAAAACTAGAAATGTCTTCCTGACACTCACTAATTCGATATGACAAGAGGCAGTGATTGGGAGGAGTGAAAACACATAATTAGCAGAGCTTTACAATGAAGAAACCACAGCACATTGTGTGCAAACTGCTCTATACCATACAGCATCTCCCTCAGACCCTCAGTATCAGCTTGGCCAATAGGAGACTTTATCCTGATTTAAAAGCAC
>NW_026623558.1:710585-715463 GCF_030028575.1 Malurus melanocephalus
ACAAAATCAAACCCGACCAAAAAACTAAAACAAAACAAAGCAAAACAAAAAACAAAACCAAAAAAACCCTACAAAAAACAAATAAAAAACAAAAACCCAAACAACCTGATATAAGCAAGAGACTTCATAATCTGCTTGGCTGACAGGGGRAGAACTTATTTCACCCATCAGTAGAGACTAGAATGCAGGACAYAAAAAATACAGTGCAAAAAATAAAACACAGGGACTGAAATTTTACATCTGGACATGCTCAGTGATGATCTGCTAGGATTTTGGCAGAGTATAATGAAGAACCATCTTCTTTGTSACCTCACTGCACATTTTCTCTGCCCAGTTCATCAGGCACATCTGCTCCTGAAACAATTTGCATGAGGCAAATTTTAATTGAGCTACTGAAACACAGAGCCATGGTATGCAAAACCCAAACAGACCAACTGTGKTTTTGCATCAGACACAGGAAAAAAKGCAACTCTGAGAAAATAATAATAACTGGTCTAGCAATGCTAAGGTATTTCCACACCTTGTTGTTTTACATACTTAATCTCTTCCCCTATTTCTAAAAGAGTCCTCTTTTTTTTTTCTCCTGCAACAATATTTTTATTACCATGTACACAGGCATGCATCTTGCCCTATTAATCTGCTCTGAAGGGGGACTTCATTGCAGTCTTCAACATCCTCATGAGGGGAAGCAGAAGGGTAAGTACCAATCTTTTCACTCCTGTGAMCAATGAGAGGACTCAAAGAAACGGCATGAACATAAACCTTGGGGGTGGTTTAGCTTAGATAACAGGAAGAAATTTTTCATCCAGAGGGTAGTTCCAGTGTACTGAACAGGCTCATCAGGGAAGTGGTCACAGAACCAAACYTTATAGAGTTCAAGAAGCATTTGGACAATGCTCTCAGGCCCATAGTGTGATTTCTGGGGTGTCCTGTGCAGGACCATGAGCTGGACTTGATGATCCTGACAGATCCTTTCTACCTTGGCAAATTAAATGGTTCTYCCAAAGTGAATGAAACTTGGCAATAAAGTTACCCAGCAAAAGAGTAGCATAAGTAAAATATGTGGAAATTTCACCCCAAATCCAACCAGTTCTCTCAGTAAAATGATAATTTCATCCCCATTTATGGATGGTTACCCCTGACATTAAGTGAGTCATGGACAGGATGGAGAGCTGGGTGGGGAGGAACCTACAGAAGTTCAACAAAGGCAAGTGCAGGATCCTGCAAGCAGGGAAGAACAACCCCATGYGCCAGAACAGTGATTCACCTGCTGAGAARCAGCTCTGTGGAAAAAGACCTGGGAGTCCTGGTGAAAAACAAGTTGTCCATGAAGGAAAGCCAATGGTATCCTGGGGTGCATTAGGAAAAGCCAGAAGGTCATAGGAGGGGACTCTGCCCCTCTACTCAGCCCTGGTGAGAACACACTTGGAGCACTGTGTCCAGTGCTGGGCTGCTCTTTTCATTGGTGAAAGGACGAGTGGCAGAGGGCACAAACTGAAACACACGAAGTTCCACCTGAATATGAGRAAAAACTGCTTTCCTTTGAGACTGACAGACACTGGAACAGGCTGCCTAGAGAGGTTGCTGAGTCTCTTTCTCTGGAGGTACTCAAAACCTTCCTGGACACAATCCTGYGCTTCCTGCTCTAGGTGAACTTGCTTTACCAGGGAAATTGGACTAGGTGATTTCCAGAAGTCCCTTCCAACCCCAAGCATTCTGTCATTTTGTGATTCTGTGATGATTAAATTGTAAAATTAGCAAAACTATTCCTATTCTCTCATATCTGGGAGAAAAAAAAGAAAACAACAGACAAAACAAACAAAAAAAAAAAAAAAAAAAAAAAAACCCAAAAAACCCCAACAAACCACAAAACCAAAGAAAATAAAAACATAAAAACAATTACATTAAAATAAATGTTCAGCTATTGTTTTCTTTAAATCTAAAAGAAGAAATGAAGATTCCTGCCCCAGTGTTCACACTTTAGATCCTACATCAGAGTGAAAGTTTTTGATCTCCATCTAAAGTCTGACCCCTGTAAGCTATTTTTTGGAATATGATTGTGTGTATACACACACACAGAGATCACACTGCCCATTAGGCACATAATCACAAAGTTTCCACAGCACTGTCACTGAGCAGCACTAGCTCAAGATGGCAAACTKGTAGCCACACACAGTTAGCGAGCGATTCACATCTGGTTCCCATKCTGGGACTGCAGTATGAGGCCAGACTGTTGACATGAAGATTTTGGGATAATCCAAATTCTCTGTCAGAGAAAGCAAAACAGCCAGGTTGTGCAAGCAACACTGCAGACCACTCCA
This sequence comes from Malurus melanocephalus, assembly GCF_030028575.1. Classification (NCBI taxonomy): domain Eukaryota; kingdom Metazoa; phylum Chordata; class Aves; order Passeriformes; family Maluridae; genus Malurus; species Malurus melanocephalus. The sequence goes on from NW_026623558.1 coordinate 712,907, forward strand.
GTACCAAGCTGGACACCTGACCCACTCCTGTGCCACAGCACAACAAAATTCAGGAGCATTTTAATTGCCCACTTGAGGGCTGCTTTCAGTGTAACCCCTCAAAGTAGTCCCACTAAACACAGCACTCAGTTCTGAATCCTGCCTACATGCAAGTGTTGGAAATGTGGCTCATGCAGCCAYGAAAGCCAGCCAGCCTAATCCACCCTGCAGCCAAGCCTGACATCAAACATTGGTCTGATGTCCAGGAGATCCTTCATCAGCTCTGTCAATCCATGCTGATCCACAGAGATGCCTGAGCTCAGGAGATCTACAAATGCTCTACATTTGTAATCTCGATCTACAAATTGGCAGAACAATGTCTTTAATAATGAAAATATTTTTCACTGGATGTACATGGAGCTTGTTTACAACAAGCAAAACTCAGAAATACATTGTAGAAAAGGGGCAGGAAAAAACCCCATGATTGTGAAATGGGATTCTATTATTACTGCCACAGGAGTTCTAATGTTTTGCTCTTTCTAATTCCATCCCCAGTTGTTCAGATTTACCAGAGTGTTAAAGTGCTTAAAAATGTTTTCATGCTTTGTGTACTATATCCTTTCCAGGCATATCTATAAAGTTCTCCTTAAAATGTGCTTATACACCTAGAGAAGAAGCCTCCTATTTTTTATTTTGCTTTATTCAAGTATCCTGACAATTCACTGAAAATACTGCAATAGAGTTTTCTCATGCAGGACTGGCTGTAGACCCATTAGAAATAGGAAATCGAGTCAAGAAAGCATGCAGGTAATACACTGTGTTTTCTAAATACAGAGATCAGGCCAAAAGCCAGCACAGTGTAAAATGGGAAAGCATCCAAAAGAGAGCTTTATGCTGTTCTCAGGCATAAATATTTATCAACCAGTGCAAGAGAATGTCACATTCCTCCTCAAGCAAAGAATTTGCTCAGAAAGCATTCCAGAAGAGACAGAAGGGAGAGAGAATGAAGAAGGAGGGGGAAAAAAAAAAAGACCCATAAAAAAATGTTGTCTTTATGATGTCAAGCTGGGTTATAGCATAGAGCCCCAACTAAGAAGCTGAACTAATCACTGTTACTTTTGTTGTCAGGGAGAAAGAAGCCTCTTACAGACCATGAGCCATCCCCATAACTGGCCAACACAGTGCAGCACAACCAAAATGGCAAACGAGCATTATGCCATGTGAAAGCTGAAGACAATTTAGAGGCTGATGCATGGGCTAAATGAAGAAAAGCAGGYTGTGAGTATGCACCACACTCATCTCATTAAAGCATTACACACCTTCTCTAGCTTACATTTACTTTCCTCACAGAGAAACACAATCAGCTTGCTTCGTTTCCTAATGAGTATAATAGACAATCATGTAAAATAGACTATCAGTTGGTAAAAATGTAATGGAGAACTGCAGGCAGTCTATTAGATGTAAACTTGCTTAATTCTTTAATTATGTGTCTTTGATCAAGAGCAGCTCACTTGGAAAGATTTTTTTAAAAAGCGAAATAATGAGCACTCACCTTTCATGTACATTATTGACTGTTAGGCCAGCCTGATATAACTGTGGTTTCACTGCTTGTGTGTCAAGCACACCACTAAAATTGAGATAATAAATGTTACTTACAGCTATTAAAGCTTTTCTCTTGGAGACATAGACCTGTAAGAGCTGTTCTGCACTTTTAGCTTTTCTTTCCATCTCTGCCAAGTATCTCAGAGAATTTTTAAAAGAGCTAATTGAGGCCATTTATCTTTATTTTTTTTTTCTTTGTCCTCATCCCCTTTCCTTTCCTCATTAACCTCAAATTCTCTATTGAAGATCTCTTTCCTATTACTTTCAACACCTTATACTGTTCCTTGAACTTCATCTTCTGACAAGCCTTAATCAAGACACAATCTCTTCAAGACTCTCCTACCTGCTACCTATTTATCACACATGGCTATTCCCTTCTCATCTCCTTCCTACCTGGTCCCACAAATAATTTTATCTATTCAGGTCTTGTGCCATTTTGCAAAAGCACCAAAGAGTTGCAAACCAAGTTAATGTTATTTGCTATTTAGYTTTTACAATCCCGGTATATTATCAGCCTGAAGGTGCTGTGACAACAGGAAAAGTTTCAGAAACTTCTGCTCCAACACTTTGCCTGTATGTATAAATATGTTTCTGTCATATTTTCCTGGCCAAGGTTCCAGCCTGCATTGTCAGAGRCTATCAACGAATTCAGTGGCCACATGGCAAAAACAAAGAATTGACCATCAAAAGCTTTGAGCGCAGTCTGAAATGTATCACGGTAAGTAGGGTCTAGAATGGAGTCAAACCAACAGTAAAACTGGAAGTTGAATTACCTGGATGGTTTCAATATAGAATTGTAACTATTTATCAACATATCTAAGGTAAAYTTCCACAAACATGGAACTCTGGTCATGGGACAGTAAATATACTAAATGTTCATTATTGTTTCTTTTGCATAGTGAAGTATTAGCAAATTTATGACTGATGTAGAAGCCAAGGCTAATTCATACTGCCTATTTCAATTTAACTTAATTGG
>NW_026623558.1:715754-725930 GCF_030028575.1 Malurus melanocephalus
AACTCATCCTTTCCTTTGAGGAATGAAAAAAAAAAAAAAAAAAAAAAAAAAAAAAAAAAAAAAAAAAAAAAAAAAAAAAAAAAAAAAAAAAAAAAAAAAAAAGTTTAACAGTGTTGCAGGAGGGCTTACCAAACACAAAATGTCAAAAGAAGGAAATAAAGAAAGATAAATACAATTCTGAAAACTTGTTTTAACCCCATGTGTTCACTTCCTGAAACTACAATACAGAATCTATTTCAGCTCCTGTAAATAACTGTTTAGATTATGATATAGTTTCTGTTTGCTGTTTCTTCTCTATGTCAAACATAATGGCCTAATTCTCTGGTATTCCTGTTAGGACACACTCAAATCAATATCCTGATTTGCCACACACTGCCATAAAATTTCCTTTTGGGGTAAACACATGCATACAACCACTAGATCATCAAGATTTACGTGGATTTTAGAGTAAGATTTTTTTTCTTAATTTGCACAACATCATGTTCTTTTTTTTTTTAAGATGCATTCTTGGACAGTTTTCAGCAACATTTACAAGACATTAGTGGTTTCTGACTTTGATGACTGTACGTTGTATAATTTACATTAATGCTAACTTTCAGAAAAATTTGTTTTTTCAGGAAATACCAGACTGTTTCAAATATTCTTCTAATTCAAATTCCACTTGCTTCTCAGAATTATAAATTACATCATTAAAAACCAGCCCAAGTGCAAATACTGATATTACGTTCAAGAATAAGATTGACAAGAGTATGAATTGCAATTATGGCATGCACTTAGCAACTGTGTTTCAACAAAAATGAAAAAAAAAAACATTTAGATTTCTTATCATTGCAAATTGAAAAAGTAAAAGTTCTATTTAACATAATTTCTAATTGCCTCCAACCAGAGCTCTAGGAAATCCCGTTTTCTCTGTTTTRAAGACATAAAATTAGTACAGCTTTCCTGCCCCATTTCTGTTTAGTCTCTTTTCTTCTGACTAAGCTGAGTTTCATCAGTTGACAGCTGTCTATAGCAAAGGGAAGCAAATAGTTTTGGCTCTATGAACAATGGCATACATGCATATCTACTGCAGGCAGCAGGAAGAGCAAAGAGTTATGCCTGGGTACAGCACTGTGGTGGTGTGTCAAAGGGAAGGTATATTCTGTACTCTTAAATTTTTTCTTAATTTTTTAAAAAGAGATGGAAAATAGAGRATTTGTCTCCTGAGATGTTATTCTAAATTTCAAGGGATAATAGYTACAAGAAAACTGCTCTAATGGTAATCTGAGCACTTTTGATTACAGTCCTTGAAGAATTGTTTAAGTTTACAGTAAAATWTTACACAGGAAATATCTTCTAGAATATTCTAAAAACATGAATGTGAGATTGCAGAGTGAATTCTCAGAACATAGGTAAACAACAGTGTTTCTGCATTTTCTTTGAGTCACCAGTGTAACCCAGGAATGTAATTTATCAGTGTCTTAGCARTTTTACAGGAGTGCTACCCTATGATTTTTCTCACTTCGTGATTTACTCATCTGTTGATTTCTGCACATCTTCCCGCTCATCTGCAATGCTGTTTTTGCTTCATGCTATGCATCAGAGTTAAAAAAGAAAACTTAAGAGCCTGAYGTCAGGCCTGATGTTCAGCTAGTCATTCCCTCCCACAAAGTTAACCTGCATCTGTAGGAAAAGCTTCTAACCCTTTATACAAATGTTCATGAAGTGCAGCRGTTCAGAGCAGGAAGGTGCTACACACCTGCCCTGACACACAGGCATATTGTTTCAAATGTTTCAAAAGATCAGCTCAGACTTAGCCTTCATTGCATGCACCAWAAAGTTTTGCACACACATTCATTAAGCTCTCTGCATCAAATCCCTGATGCAGCCTCTCTGATTTTACAGATTTCACTCCCAAATGAGGAGTATGGTCAACCAAGTTTCCTTTCCTTTTCCCCTTAGAAAGCAACTTAGAACAACTGAGAACTTCTCTTTGGAGAATCTTTGTCCCTCCACTGATGATGAAAGTTGTTTAAACAGACTAAGATCTCGATACCGTYGACTTTGAAAAACATCTGAAGTTCGGTGGGATGAACCTTGGCCCTAAGCACTGCTGACTTATGTAAAGGGCTGCATGAGGCCAGGGCATGAACAGTCATCTCATGAAATTTCATGCAAGGTTGTCCAAACATTCTGAAACAGTTCACACTACAAGTACCTTAAGACTTCCAGTTCTGAAAGGCTGCCTGTTCAACCTATTCATTTAAGTAGGATTTGCAAGRCAGGGAAGAAGGAAGAAAGTGAAAGGAAAGGGATCAAGACATGCATTTATTTTATGGATTTGAAGTCTTCCCCTCACTYTCTTCTTTTTCTGTTGACTTCTTCCTTAGCCAGTTGAATAGGGACAGGGATACAGATTACTAGAGAAAAATAAACCTTCCCTTTATAATGGGATGAGAAGAATATGAAAAACCATTGCTTACCTAAGCCAAGATGACGAAGAAAAAGGGTTAAGCATCCTCTCTTTGAACAAAAGTCATGACCTAGTGGTCAAAATGGAAGACTAAGACTGTGGGATTTGTTCCCTTTCTTGCTCCAAATAAGCTGTCTGAGCTTATTTTTATTTTCTCTGTGGCACTGTTTCCATGTCTGCGTAATAATAACATTTCCTCTTAAGGTTACTGGGAAKTTTAATTCATTAATGTGTGTAAAGTACTGAGCAATTCTTAGAAYGGGACTGTGGACATGTGAAATAATATTAATCTGTCAGATATTTTCCTATAAAATGAGACCCTTTAGTCTAAGTAAAAAATAATTGTCATGACAACAAGATTGAAAACTTTTAAGTAAAACATAAAAGCTTGCTTATAATGATGAGGCTGTCAACTGACACCACATCCTGCAGAAATTGTSGTTCAAAGACCATAGCATGACAGTGAAGAATTATTTTAGCTAGCATAGTTCACATTTATACATATTCCAGTATTATTATTGCTCACACACAAAAAAAAAAAAGAAAGAACAAGGGACAAAGAAACAATTACACCCATGAGAAATCTCTGCCAGCCTGACAGTTAAAAAGATACTGCTCTTCTGCTAGAGTTTTTGATGGATATTACAGGAAGCAAACTTTGGAGTTCTTTAGCAGACATTCAAAACTATTAAAGCATGAGTTTCAAGGAACTGCACCCAGAGAGATGCACTATCAGAATTAAAGAAGAATATTAAAGAGATATTTGATACCTGTAACAGAAGGCTAAGGTTTTATCTCATGGGAATTCTGGCAAGCAGCGTGCCTATGTGTTATAATAAGGACTGACTCTGAGAAAAGCAGCATGCTGGGAATACGCAGAAAGTCGACAAAGATGATGAAGGGCAGATTCTGACAAGGACTTTTTCAACAGGCTGAGTTTCTTATAACAGAAAGTGTGTTTGAAGAAGGCAGGTTATGAGCCAAAGAGTGGTAACATTAATGAATAAACCAGACAGTTAGGAAAGGCACCATGTGTTCTTTTCACCACCTTACTTTAGACAGGAGCCATGACAGAAACTCAGTCTGCCTCCTATCTTTCTAATCCTTAAATGTGATAACAGAAGCTTGGTTACACCACTTCTTCCCCAGCAGTGAATCATACTGTGTACTGAGGTTCAAGCTAGCATGTGAAWGAGTATTTAAAATTCCCTTCACCACTTCTCTCACCTTCAAGAGGGCAAGGACCAGATGTTACCTTTAACACAGAYGTACTGCCACAGAGCCTCAGCCACTGTTTGGTTCTGCAGCTCCCATAGCAACTGCTATTAAGTGCTAATAATATGATTAGAAGAAAAGAAAAAACTGCTTGAATGACTCAAAAGTAACAGAAGCATTTTACTCCAACCTTGCATATTTTTACACCTAATGCTCTAGGAAATGCAACTGAAAACATTGTTCATGACCATGAAAAAAAAAAAAAAAAAGGAATGAAGTACATCAAATAGTGCATGGTGTAATAAATATTTCTATCTCATATTTTTTGGGAGGTAGCTGTGTGGTAGAAAGCAGAATGACAAGTGTGCCTTAAAAAGTATAAATTGACTGATGATAAGAGAACTGACTCTCTTGCAAACCAAGTGATCCTATCTACAAGCAAAAAAATGGAATCCCTGCAGAAAATGTCCAAACTGGGATATTTTATGATTGTACTAAGAAGGAAGAAACAGGGACAGGACAAGGAAAATAATACATGGTTGCAAAACAGAATTCAAGACTGCAATTCAGCTGAGGTCTGCTGACCCCAAAAAGCACAAAAGCCCAACTCAAACAGCTCCTGAATGACAATGAGTGACTGAGCTCCAGCTCCAGTATTTCAGCTAAAATCAGGATGCAACATAAACCAGCAGAACAAGACTCTTAAATCTGTTTCTTACAGTCTGCAGGTGAAAAATGTCAAAAAGCCAAAATGGCAGCAGCTACCATTTGTGAATTTTAAACAGATAATTAAACGAAAGAAAGGCTCCTGTACACAGACGGGAGATTTAAAAGGTTAATGAAGGTATAATAAAGATGGAGATCTGACTGTGAATGCAATAGTGACTTGAAAAAACAAACGTGAATAACAGRCAGAAGAGAAAGCTGATTTAAATAATTTGTGTTGGATTCTTGCCTTCCCACTTGCCATTTACTTTTCTGGTCATTTACTGTACACAGGTACATACATAAAATATGCATGATCCCACTTGTGGGATCTCAAACTGTGACCATCTCCTGTGACCCATTCTGATCCAGGAACACCACAGTGAGAGCATATGCATATTTAAAAAAAAAAAAACAAACAAACAAACAAAAAAACAAAACCAAAAAAACAACAAAAAAAACCCCTAACAAGTTGTGTTTATTTCAGCTATTCTATTTCACCTTTCACATAGCAAGCCGGTCAAGTAGCTTTCAGTAGCTATTTTAATTTTCTTATTATTTTGAAACTATCTAAACTTATRGATGGCAGAAATTATGATGATGTTTTACTTTTCCAGCCAGAAAACTTGGGAGGTAAACTAGAGGTAAATACAAACTTCRTCTCATTAACTTTCAATCTGCTCAGGGTGGATGGTTTTTTGTTTCTTCATAGTAAGATCTACAAAAGGTATGATACAGTGTTAGGGTCAACATGACAGGTCTTAAAAGCAGTATCTTTGGGCAAAAACCATCTTAAGCCTTTTTTTTACTTTTCGGAGACCTTGAATAAATAAATAAATGCAACATGTTTTGACAGTGTCAGGTTATCCCTGAGTTTCTCATTTTCCATAAAAGTATTTTTGTGATAATGCATGCCCTGTCTCCTATCCAGGGAATACTTAAAAGGATCATGAAAGAATCTAAAGTTTTCTCTAAATCTCTGAAATCTAGCACTGCATTTAATGCCTGTAAGAAATTATTTAAAACAATTTAAATTGCAATSTGGATTAATTGCAAACATGTAAAAGGAGGTCAGAAATGCATATATATATATTTGATTGCATAGAATCTGTTTATGGCATTACTGTTCTCCCTCAGGCCATATCTTACAAAGTGAGCTTTGAGAGAATCAAAGTTCTTCCGAATCTAAGCACCACAGAATCTTCATGTAGACACTAATGTAACAAATATTTATCCTGAATTCTGTATACAGCTGTAATACTCTTCCTAACCAATGTAAATAACTTTAGAGTTATTAAAAAAAAACAGTTGTTTAAATCTACTTTATTTCAGTCCTGGAAAAGTAAAGAGAAGCAAGRAGCTTTACAAACCATTTTTAATGAYRGAATAACCAAAGCATAGGGTTTATTTGAAATATCCTCTAGCTCCAAATACAAGTGTCACTATGTCAGGATGCCTGAAAGTGCTAAAATGCATTTTTAAATCTTTTTATCAACACTAAAAGACATAGTTTAGCAAAACCTGCCTTGCATTAATGCATTGGGCCCAGAAGTTGAAATGTGTGCATTCATAAAAAGGTGCATTTAAGTCTTTTTTGCATATCCATCTCCTTTCTAAGAGTACTCCTTTACTGAGTTGGACTTCAGGATAGGCTAGAAAGGACTCAAGGTGTTAAARTTTATGTCTCCTTGCCAAAGTGTCAGACTGACTAAACCCACSACCAGCAATGGCTCCTTTTCCTAACCATGTCCCTTTACAGGAGAACAGGAAAGCAGCAATGTAGGAACTGTACAAGTGGTCCTAATCCTTTGAATATTTTCTGTGTAGGAGGAATTTGGGATAGTGGTAGGTTAGCATATATTGCAGGAAGAGTGCAGAGCGTCCTCAATAAATTTCAGCTTTGGCAAGCATATTCTCACTGATTTCATAATTGCTGACAGTTGTCAGTTGGCTGGGACCAAGCTACAAGATGATTGGAGTTGAGAGTAAGCAAAGCAGAGAAACTGCTTAAAAAGGGAAAAGGAAAAGAAAGGAGTGCTCTGGCAATCAAACATGAAATGAATCAGTAAAAAAGCAGGATCTTACTGCTGCTGATGGAAATAACAGTGGAATAATCTGTAATACACCACTCTCAATGGTGTAGAGGAAAAGGGGAAGTCCCCAACTCAGTGTCCAAGTCAATCAGACAGCATATAGAGCGCATGTATGATCTACACACAGAGTCAGGATGTCATGACACACAGACAGATGTCCTGGCCTGAGATGTAGCTGACTCATTAGGCCACAAGAAACTACTGAACACAGCACAAAAAATTGTTGGAGCCAGTAAAGACCAGTGTGAGAAGGTGGCAAAAAGAGTGGTGGTGATGAGAGGAGTCCCATTAGAACAAGAAAACTGCATGTGTACATGAAGGGCAGAACTGAGGATCTTTTGTGGAGAGAAGAGCCTCACAAGTAATGCCATAAAAGATCAAGATTACCTAGGTAATGGTATCAGAAGTACCAAGTTTGGGAGTGATGTAGGACAGAAGCAGCAAGACCAGCAACTGGGGCAAAAGAGATCACACGTGTGGGGCCAGTTCCAGATGCCCTTGTGTGGGTGTGTGTTGTCTGTGGCACTCTGTGACCTCCACCAAGCTCTTATCAGCTGTTGAGAGAGCCCTCTGGGTGCCCACSAGGGTGTTCACTCAGACACAGCTTGCTTTGCTGGTCCATGTGGCTGGTTGTGCCCTACAGTGTGTGTTGGGTGTGCACATGGTCACCTCTGTGTGCCTGCACAAACACCTCTGGAACACATCCCAGCCTTGCCACCAGCTGGACCTGCTAATGGGAACAGCAGAGAACAGACTCAGAGRAGAAATCACCTGAGCTGGAAAGTCCCCTGGATTAGGGATGCCATAAAGCAGCTTATGGTTGGAAATCCTCTGCTCCCTCTTAATAACAGTGGGCTTCACAGCTGGAGATGGAGAACCTGTGTGTTGATACAATAAAAATCAAACTGGGAGTTTAAAGGGTTTGCAGAAGTGAAATGTATGTACTCTGTCTGGCTAAGAAAATAAAATCCTTWCTTTCTCTCTTTCTCCTGCCCCATGATTATGTATGTKCATGTGTGTGTACATAAATAGATAGATAAACCAATACACAGGAAGACAGATGTAAAAGAATCAATACATATTTGTTAAAACACTTTGTTCAGCTTGAACTTACAGAGGGGCAGGATATATCTTTGGGAAGGGGCAAAATCTTCATACAGGTGTCACTGAATGTACCATATWTGCACATAAAGCTTCTTTTTACCAGACAGATAAAAGATTAATTCGTATTTCTCTGAGGTTTCATTTACTGGTGATTTTTTTTGGTTTGGTTTGAGAGGGGTTGTTTGTTGGGGTTTTCTTTTACTAGCCATTGCTTACTAATGACAGAAAGGACATGAACCATTTGAATAGATTTACAGCCATGCCTCTTCCTAGATTGTGACACTGCTTTCAAATATGTCACTCAAAACAAGAGTAATTTAATGGTGATCATATATTACTAATGAATCCAAACGCTTTGAGATGAACACAAGCTTTCATCTCAAGAGTGGTTTATCAATAGTGCAACCTTGTCAGGAGAATAACCAGGGAAATTTACTGATATCAGCACACTAAAATAATTTGGCCATTATTACTTACTTCCTGCATCTGCACTCTTATTTCTGGTTTTGCCTATGTGATTACATGAAAATAATGGAATTATTTGAATTGCCAATAACACCATTCAATTAAGAACTGGTTTTRTATTCAAAGAATGTAGCTTTATAAGAGACTAGAGTATGTAAATGCCCATAGACAGACACCCTGTTACCCCACCTACTATAAAAGAAATCAGAGGGTGCAATCCACTGAAACAGCTTTCCTCAGAGCATTAATTATCCCAGTGGCCACTCAGAGGGCAAAGCTGTCACACCTGGGTCTCCAATTGGAAATCTCTGAGGCTGAACTCCTAAAACTAATTGTTAACTCTGCTTCAAATGCCCGTGAGTTTTGTGCTTTGAGTATGTCATTATCTATATATTACAGCCTTTCCATGGAAWTTTATATTACACTGTACAAACAATTAAAGGATGTAAAGAAAATGAAATGGCACACTGGTACATGTGTTGAAGCAATGTTCATGGGGTTTTCTTTATTTTTATAGTAATAATTTCAGATGTACTTCTTATTTAAAATAGAAAAAAATATTTCATAAATATTCAAACTTACATTAAAAACCTAAAATGTCTTTACAATAATTATGGTGGAATAAAATAGAGGTTTGGACTCTACTATTAAATATATATACTTCAAACCTAGCTTTTCAGTTTTGAAGATGCCAACATACGACAGTCTAAGCATGGAACAGCATTTGTGGGGGAGGAAGTAACCAAATCTGTCTGTCATGAGGCCACTGCTGCTGCAGTCAACGTTAAATCCTAGCTCTGGATGCTTCACGGTGCACTAAGCAATAAGGCACAAAAGAAAAGATTGCTTGTTATCCTCATTGGCCAGAATTGCAGATGGCATAAATCAGTACATCTTTACTAACTCTAGCATAGCTGTGCTGAGAGWTATTACCTATTTCTTTAGAGATATCATTCATGATGTTGTTCTGTTCAGGAATACATGATCAAGTATACCTGCAATTCCTAAAAATGCACTATCTTTAAAAATACACACACATACATGTATCAGAACTATGCAATTTCTGCTATACAATTCCTAAAGCTTAAGTGTAGAGATAGACAAGATGATTGCATTCAGACTATATAATTTCAAATCAAAATTCTGCCTGTAAAATTGGTTTGATCTGTAGACAAATGTCAGCTCTGTGMCCTATTAAACTTGCAATTGTTTTAAAAGGACATATCAGTGAGTCCTGAAATGTTGAATAAATGTTAATTGGAAGTCAAAGAAAATATCATGGGTGAAATAAAATATGCAAAGAAAAAGCMTTTTCAATCTACAGCACAGTCACAAGTGGATCCAAGAAAGAAAAACATCACCAAACAGCCAGGCTCCATCTTAACAGAAGACAAGATAAATACTGAAAGCTAGTTTCATTTTAATGAGCATAATCCTGATGATTATTATATTTTAAACTTGCTGCCATGAAAGTATATTAATCTTAAAGATTAAATTGTATGATTACATTGATTGTTCAGCTACCTATTAGCAATCCTGCATATACTTGGTAGGGTAAAAATGCATGGGATTTATGATTGCCATAACATAATATACTCATGTAAAGCATTAAGGATTTGTGTAATCTATTAATCTAATTAGAATGAGGAAATAACAATTTGTAATGCTCTATCTTTTTTATTATTCATGCAAGACTAAGTATTATGAATGATTTTTTTTACAGTATTTCAATCATTTTTCTCTGGTACATTTGTACAGTTTGACAGTAGCAATTTAAAAAYGAAGACAGAAGAGGGATTTGATTTTTATTTTTAATTATGGAAATGCAATCTTCTTCACATCTACTTTCAAAATGATGACTAGAGGCTATTTGCTTAAGTGAACAGTGAACAGTATGAGGAGTGAATAATCACACTTACTGCAGGAACTGTGTAACTTATGKAATTATACTAAAAGGCTGCTAGATATAATACTAAAGGGAAATACMAGCAGAACATTGTATTGTGTATTTTCTTAGAGTAAAAATAGCACTTTGCTAGAATCAGGTAATCACATCTTGATGTGGAATAGCAGTAAAGAATCTTATGAGTATAGTCTTTCCTAAATCCTGCTAAGAATTTTATAATTTGGAAAAAAAAAAAC
>NW_026623558.1:725935-744473 GCF_030028575.1 Malurus melanocephalus
CATTGCAACTCTGACAATGACAGAAAATCTGATTATTTAAATGCATGTAGTATGATCAATGTCACCAATGCAAACTTCAAAAAGCTCAAATACAGTTATTATTACAGTGTTGCTGGTAGGAGAAAGATAACCAAACCAACCAGTCGTAGTTCAATTATACCAAGTTCCAAACAATTCTGGTAGAATATGACAACAAATGAAATAAACTGACATTGCTTATTYTCTGAGGAAACAAGATATAAAAGCTTGGTTTCATATGATTCAGTGAGAAATTTCTGATTGGCAAAGGCTGAGCAACTATTTGAATTTAGGCTTTAGGACTACTTTTTTTTTTGTTGTTGTTGTTGTTGTTAACAAGAGTATTCACATTTCWACTTCTGCTAATCTGACACTTTGATTGCATTTTACTGAAATTTCTCCCCCTTGCACTCTCAGAGAAGAAAAGATCTGATAAACCGCTTTCTGAATATACTAACAGCAATAAAAAAGACCCTCTTACTATTAATTTATCTTCAAGTGCATCTGGAGAAACATCCATGGGAAAGAATATATCTATTAAATTTTAATCCTTGGCTCACTACCCATACAGATCTGATTCACATCCTTTCCAGAACGCTTCAGTTTTAGTCTTGAATTATAACCAGCCAACGACAATGGAGTCAGTCAATCAATGTCATTAAGGCAGTTTTAGCAACCTTAACAAAGCACTCCCTTTATTTTTCAGTTGCAGGGGAAAAAAAAAAAAAAGGAGAAAACAATTTCATGCTTTCTTATTCTTTCCACTCCTCTCACTTTTTTAGGCCTTACCTGAGTGATGAAAAGTTTTGCTACCCTACAGCTTTACTACAGCAAAAGTTTTGTGATCTGGTTTGTTTAAGGACATATTGATATAGCAATAGGCTTATACATATTGCATGGAGTATATGCATATGAAAAGAAAGATCCTCAACTTAAAATAATCCTCACTTGGTGAGATGATCCTGTCTTGTGTTTTCAGCTGTCCCATCCTGCTATGCTTCATGGCGTGCATCAGTATTTCAGATCCATCTCACAGTCTACAGTCATGTATTACTCATCCCATTTCTGTATGTTCCCTCTTGTTTGACTCATTGTTCACACTGCTGCACATTTATGGGGACAAATAAATCAGAATCTTTGGGGTTGATGGACTATCCAGCTTCATCACCTTTTACTATTATTTATCCCTCCTTTTATGTTGGTAAGGCAGTTACAGAACAGCACCATTCTCTTCATTTCCCAGAAGGACAATGCAACAAAGGAAATGGAAATATCCTGTGCAACTTCAGACATTTATCTCATCTAAAAGCAGCTGTCTAAGGCAATTCAGACTAACCAAGTCCAGCAGTGCTTATTTCTCTCCAATGAGTAGTGGGAACTTAGCATGGCTAGCTGAGATGTAGTCATCTCAAGTTAAGGGAGATGAATCCAAGTCCGCCTGAGCAAAGTCATCAAATTAGTCTAAAAAACACATTTTAACTCAAATCTCAGGTTTACATTTTGTATTCTGGAATATCTGAAAAGTACAGTGATGGGATATATTTGTCACACTAATGAAAAAGAGTTAATGTGGTGCTGGTGTTATTATGAACTGAAAGAAAATCTTTTGTTTATGGATGTCTTCAGAGTCATCATATAAAATACCGTAGTCCACTTGAAAATTTTAGAAACCATAGTTATGGTTTATGTTACTAATTCAAAATTTTTAAATAACCAGCTCCTTAAGAAAGAAGTGCATTTAAAAAATAAGTKTGCATTTTTTAATTAAATACACAGATTTGAGAAATAGTTGTAAAAAAAAAGAAGGGATCTAAATACTTCATTGAGCTATTGAAGGATGACTTGTACAGCAACAAAGATTATCTCTTTAACACTTCACAATGCTTCCTGTTGATTCAGATAATGACATTTTATGCAAAAAAAGAAAAAAAGTGCATTAGTGGATCCATATCAAATCCTGATACTAGTTTCACTTGTATTTTTTTGCCTTTGGTACATTCCACRATCTAGACCTTTGAAAATGAGTTGGAACAGTGCATATGAAAGTACCAAACAATAGATGAMATAAAGATAGGGCTGGAATTGAATAAAGTATTCATTCACTTATATCTCCAGCTCTCAAACTATTATTTATAGTACATACTGTCCTTCTCAGTTGAAAATGTGACTCCTATTAGCATAAGGTCATACTAATGGCCAGCACAGAAAGACTTTAAATTCCAGTTCCTACTAGGCAACTACAATAACAACATAAAAAAAATATAAATTGCTTTAAAAAATTGTTTGGAATTTTGTTGTGGGTTTGTTTTTTTTTTTTTGTTTGTTTGTTTTGGTTTGGTTTGGTTTGGTTTTTTTTTTTCAAATTAGCTACTTTCTGTCTTAGCCTGACAGAACAGARTAACTGACTGAAAATGAAAACCTTTGTGTTGTTCACATCTACGCTTAAGGTCAGAAATTATTTACATGGGTTTTTGAACACTGTACCGTTTGCTTTGTTTCATCTTCTTGATGGCTTTAATGTCCTTTTACCTGTGTTTTCTAAAGAATGTAAAGKGCTGCATGTTACTTGCAAACATAAACCAATTATAAGCACCACTTTCCTGCACAGCTGCTTTCTGTGCAGCTTTCATTACAGGGGTGCAACTTTCACACTTAGCAATGCCACATTTGGCAAATGAGCAGAAAAAGCTGAGCAAGGACAAATGTGACAAACCCAGTCTTGACTTGCACCAGGTCGGGACTCCAACAAATATCAAATAACTTCTGTCCATCATCTAGTTTTTTAAAACAATGTTTTTCCTTTAACAATAAAGAGCATGATATGACAATCCTAATAGGGACTGATGATATGGAGTCACATTGGTAGAACCCTTGCAGTTGTTCTAACAYCAGGTTTTCCAGAATTTCTTAATGGCCGCTGCATAGCCAGCTCTTCTCACCAGAAATTTGTACATACTGGGGAAGTAAAGATATGACCTCACTTTTTTCTTGCCACTTCTCAAATGATTTTATTTTAAATATTACCAAAAAAGACCAGGAAGACTGCAACTGTGCCCTCTAATAGGGCTAAAAAGAATGAAAGCTTTTAAAGAAACCTTACACAGGAACAATTTATTTTTGAGAAAWGCAACATGAAGAGGTTGCTCCTATCATCTTCCTTATTTCTCAYTAAGCCCACCTGTACTACAAGCTGAGAATAGATTTCTGAACMAATTAAATACCTGTCTTCTCTAAACTATACTTATCACAAGAACGCCTGCCTACAGTAGGTAATAGAACTAAAAGCTGTAGGAGTATTCACTCTCAGAAAATCTTCAATTTCCTCAAAAAGAGAAAAATATGCAGTATTTCTGTACACTAAAACAGTAACYGTTCTGGAATGAATAACATTCCCAGTCCTCATGATTATTTCTAGCAACTCAAAACAGCGTGTTCTGCTTGTATAACGAGTATTTAATTTAGACTCATGCACACTCATTTCTATACAAGCTGAACTCCATCATATGCATCCTCTTCATTTCACTTACCTTGATTTACCCTCAGAATCACTTTGAAGACTGCAATATACAAACATTTMTGGGATTAAAAGCATAGAAGGGGCCAGATCGAGAAATAAAATGTATAAACAGAAAATAGTACCACCAGGATTTTCTTAAAAAGTACTTTTCTTCTAAAATCAGCATATGCCAATATAGAATGCTACATTATGTGATGGATGGACTATAATTTGCTAGATGGCCTATAATTTGAGAATTTCCCCTTATTCTTTTGACAAAAAAAAATACATTCCCACCACCAATAAAACTCTTCCCCAAACTCTAACACTTCAAAATATAACAACTGTTCTCAAGTTTAACTTTTGGTATTACAGGATGATTGGTCAATTGTTTCATAAACCTTAGGCTATAATTTCCCTTTTGTCAACTGGATTTCTTTAGCTCGCTCTCTTTTAGGTTACGATTCCCAAGCCTTCTTTTCTCCCAAAAAAAAGAAAAATCTAAACGAGAGAGAGAGAGAATAAATATCATCCAATTCTTGTAATTCAGGTAGGAGAATATAAAATTTTCCTATATTTATCAGTTTCAATTGCAATTGAAATTACTCCTAGAATCATAGAACATGGTCACAAACACAGAGATTTTTCTAAGTATGCCTTTGTCTTCACTTTCTTGCCACYATGTTTTTTGTCATGGATGTCCTTGCAAGGCAATGTTGAGTTTGGGAATGTACTGTCAAACTGGAAAATCAGTACTGTGATGAAATACAGGCTCAATTCAAATACAATAATAGACATTAAAACTATTCTTAACTTCATAGAATGACATACTATGTTGAAGAGATGTAGTAGAATAATTTGACTTCCCTGCCCACAGCTGTGATTTGAGCCAGGTATTTTTCAGTGCTAAAGGAAGAGGAAGCAGTTTGTTACATCTGACACTTTGAAAGTGCAGGAAGTATAGTTTGGYAGGACTGAAGGATATGTTCAGCAGTTCTAACTACTTTTATTCTGAGTTCCTGACTTCMAAAAAATGAAAATTTCAAAGGCAAAATTTAAAAAAAAAATAGGATGGTTATGCTTTCAAACACACACAATAAGAGTTGTATTCTTCCATTACCTATGTATCATTGACTTCTACTTCAAACTTCTTTCCAATGTAAAGTAAAATTTAACACATTCTTACAACTCCTGACTGATAGGAGAGAGGTCTTGGCTTTTTGCTGGTTTTGYTAATCACTTCTAATACAATGGTGAGTAGATTAACAGATGCTGCCAATAGTCTCTGGGGAAGTGCAAGTACATTAAGATGACTTTGCAATGCATCACTCCTGCTTACACTGTAATTAAGTTACAGTTTTCTGTATATAATTTCATTAATATGGATTAGTCAAAATATCAATGCACAAATAAATGCAGACTTGCAAAATGTATATGTCAATAAAATAAACATAGTGTTCTGGTAATAAGGTAGGAGTGAAACTTCCACAAAGAGCTTATTCAATACTGCTGCTCAATTGTCATTCACACGAGTAACTGAGGTCACCTGAACCGTGCATTTATGGCCACCTGCTTCTGACAATTCCTCACTATTCTAATTTGCTGTGAGAACTGCTTTTTTCCCCCAGTTCTCTGAAGGCAGACTCCTCTGTTTACTTGAAGCAGTTCTCTGGGATAACATTCTGTGAAAGCAAAGGTGAAAAGGAGCTCTGCAGGATGAATCAAGTGAAGTAAGGCAGCTCATAAGTGAGCCAGCAGCCCATCACAAGAGACCACAGAGTCAGGAAAGAATTTGTCACATTTATAGTCAAGAGGAAAATGAGATTTGAAGATAATGTAAAAGAAATCTTTACTATACAACTGGTGAGAAATTAGGCATCCAAAACGAGTATGGTTTTCTCACAGTATTAGTTTGGATCCCTTCCCTTCTTTCTTTTCCTACATCCTACTTTGCTTTTTCTTTAAAAATTAATTACACTTACAGTCCTTTATGGCTTTATTTATACCTTGTACACAGTCAGCTTTACAGACTATTATTCAAAAACAAAAATTGCATACAAATTGATGTTTCCACTCTCACCACATTGGCAAAGCCTTTGAGAGGACAGAATTATCACTAACTAATCAAGAATAGGCAAAAGATTTTGATTTACTGACTTTTAGGTTATTATTACATTTTATGTCATGTTTATGTTACATTTTATGATAATAAATAAAAAAGCAAAGCCATAAACAGTATATAATATAACATGCTTTTAGATCACTCAAATAGAAAATTTTTAAAAAAAAATATATAAACAACTATTTAAGTATTTTTACAGTAAAATATTAATATATATGTCTTTTTCATTCAAGTTCAAGTTTATTCAGAGTAATGACAAATAACATTTCCTGGCTCAACTGTGTTTGCAGATTAGTACTGTTTGAGTCAGAGAGAATTAAACTCTTTCACCTCCCACAGCARAGGTAAAGGTGATGAGTTTCTATTAGTATAGCTAATAAAATCCTACACTGCAGCAAACAATCAGAAATAAATCATGCATTTCCAGCACCAGGCATTAAAATGTTGTACATTAAAAATAAGACTTCTGCAAGGAAAAGAGACTCTAACTTAAGTATAAAGACATAGAGATTTAAGTGTTTTTTTCTACAGAGAACAAAATGGCTTACAATCCTGTACATCTGTTTAAGTAAAGTAAACACACAAAGTGAACACAAGCCAACTGCCGTTTTCTGAAAAGATAGGAGRGTAGCACAGTCTTCAAGCAAAAAATAAATTAATAATTGTGATAATTCATTCATTTGAGCTTGTTTTCGAGCAAGTTCCCTGTTGGTTTCTTAATGAGGATAATGATGTATAATCTTTACAGCTGAAAGTCTCAGAGGAAAGTTTACACTTCAGAAAAAAACAACAAAAAAAAAAAAAAAGGAATGAGACAAAGTGCCTTAAAAGTAACCTAAAGCCTCACTGAGATAGATCCAAACAAGTGATACTGTGAGCCTTACCAGAAGCTTCTACCTGAGTTGTGCAGTCTGTGCAGTCATAGAATAACAGCATCAACACTCTAGAGCTCCTGATTCCCAGAAGCATCTCTTTTTAGATACCAAAACCACATTAGGATCAAAGACTAGGCAGTACACTGCAGTACTCTGCCTCATATGAAAGCTATGAAAAAAAAGGTCTTTCAAGCAATCCTATCCCTTAGGAAACTATGCAAGATTTTATAACAAAAATATGTACCTTCCTAGTACTGGCTGATGATGAGCTTGTGTTTCAAGATGATCTGACAGGCAGTGAAAGGTAGCACCTGCCTGCAGAAAAGCAAAACCAGGCATTCAAAAGTGCARTCACAGATAGAATCATAGAAACATAGAATTATGGAATATTTTAGGTTGGAAATACCTTTAAGGTCTTTAAGTCCAACATCAACCAAATCCACCACTAAGCCATATCCCCAAATGTCACAACTAGATGGCTTTAAAACCTTTCAGGAATGCTGACTACATCACTTCCCTGTTCCAGTGCTTGACAACCCTTTCAGCAAAKAAATTTTTCTTTATATCTAATCTAAACCTCCGTGGTGCAACYTKAGGAAATTTTCTGCTGTCCTGTCACTTGTTACTTGGGAGAAGAYGTTGACCCCCACTGGACTACAATCTCCTTTCAGATAGTTGCAGAGAAAAAAAGTCTCACTTGAGCCTCCTTTTCTCCAAGCYAAACCATTCCAGTTTCCYCGAGTCTCCTCATCAGAGAAAAGATATATATAAAAGAAGACAAGAACACTGATGCTAGAACTAAAATAAAAATACAACCTAACAAGCCCAAAGCACTTTTTTCTTCTTTATGTCTGGAATTTTAATTAACATTTTAAACAAAAATAAGCGTGACATCAGAATTGTAGCTATTACAGTAGGGCAAAGGAGAGCAGTGCTTGTTTGATATGGTATTAGTAAGTTAATAATGTGATAAATCTACTTATTGCTTAACATTAATCCCAGAAACTATTGAGAAGCACTTGATAAAATCTGCCCTTAGAGAAATTACTTTCTCCTTGTTTGAGGAACACATCTAATTGAGTTTGAAAATGGCATCTGATCTGCTAATCTGACAATTTTGAATGAATTGGTCTCTCAGGTTTCATATACTGATAAATCTACAACTGCTGGGCTTTTGGTAGCGTTCTCATTTTTAACTGTTTTTTGAGATGAATCAATGCACATTTGGACAGATCATTCTCTTTCTCTCATYTTGATTAATCCATTAAAGTTAATGCTTTAGACCTCGCCTGCAGCAGAATCTCCTTGAAAACCTGGGAAAACAAGTTAATAATGAAAACAAGGTGATGCCACATCACAGTCCTTAACATGCCCCTTCTGATAACCTGATTAGTAGATCTAAAATATAAGGGAATTATTTTTAAGAGACAAGGATTTCAGTTTCCATTTTATACTTTGTATTGACTGTAAGAATTAGATTATTTTTTTTTTTAGCTATGTGAGGATATAAAACGAATACAACTAAATGACACTCAGTGCAGTGTACAAGCAGTGTAAAACTTTTCTATTCAAGTAATGTTTGTAATATAAATATACATCAGTGACATAGGGCACAAATAAAAATTGAGAGTAGCATCAATGTTGAAGACAGTGATACACATAAAAATAAGAGTGCAGTTACAGGACTATGCAGTTTTTGTCTTTGCCCTCACACATAAGAAATCTATTTTACTTTTTCTGAACATGCTCGACTAAAAMGTTTCCACTACTGCACAATAGTAGGCATTATTGAACATATGATAAAATCACTGATAAAGCAATGATAAAATGTGATTGATAATTAAAATAATCTGCTCATAGCACAGGAGTCTCTTGCAAAAAAATTAACCCAGATATGAAAGCAGCCCAGAACGACCATTTTCTGCATCCAGTAGAGTTTTAAAATGTAGGACACTTCAAAGTACATTKTAAGTCTCCAGAAAATACTGTTAAAAAACTCTCACAGAATCTACATTTTCATAATGAGCTATTCAGGCTTAGGGAAGATGCTGCCCATCTCTATTAAATCAATAATGCACTCAGGGAGATAYTGCCTTATGTGAAGTTTTTATTTCTTCAGGTACTCCCTACAGGTGAAATCAGTGTTCTGAGTAAAGGATGAGCATATATAAACATATGCAACTTGCTAAAAAGTTACAATTAGAAGAAAAAAGAATATAGGAAAGATCTTTCACATTCTAATTCAGCAATTTTTAAAAAAATAACTGTATTCCTTACCAATAGCTGGTAAGGAACATGTCACATTCAAAGGAATTTAGGACATTTTAATTATAAATATACCCAGTCTTCTTAACATTGCTTTGTTTTTCTATCGATCATAGAACACTCTTCATATACACATAAAAACAGCGGCATCTCACTTCAGTAATAGAGTGAATGGATGAATTCCACTATTTTGAGAAGTTCTGATAGATGAAGAAATCAAAAACATCATATGCCACAAAAATTTGAAGCGTTAAATTCTAGTCATTAAAAAAATCCAAAACATTAAGTCATTCAGTTAGACTAAGATACCATCCTCAAATTTAGAAATTTTCAGAGCCATATTTTTTTCCTTAAAAAAAAAAAAAAAAAAAAAAAAAAAAAAAAAAAAAAAAAAAAAAAAAAAAAAAAAAAAGAAAAAAAAAGCCTAGAGAAATTCTCATTTGCTTCACTAGAATTGGATGGGTTTTTAAGTTATCTGAACAGTGGCTGGCCTCTAAGGCACTTTGTTTACAGCTTTTTAAAGCAGAGAAGTACAGAAGTTGCAGAAGTGTTTCAATGGAAAGAGGCATACTGTGATGAGCACCTGAGTCACAACTATAATAAACAATTAGGAGATGCACTGAGAAGCCTGGTAAAGAGAAAGGACAAATTGTAAAGGAAAGCCTTCCTCTGAACAGAAATCAGCAGGAGGGAAGAACTCTCAGAAACCTGCAATAACTTTTAAGTGCAGATTGTTGGTATTTACCATTTTGTAATGCTTCTTTTGGAGGTCACCACCTTTTCCACTGATTAAGAGAATTCACATCAGACAATCCCTGATACAGGATAAAGCTCAGTGAACTTAGGCTGACATAATGAGAAGTAATGCAACCATTCAGTTTAGGTTCCTTGAGAAAATGGTGAATTCCTAAATGGATGATTTGTGAAAACTCTAGAATGATTTGTCTGGAATGATTTAGGAATTTGTGGCAGTGGTAGTAATGAAATTCAGTTTTTCAGAGTATAATTGAAGAAACAAACTTTTCTGCAGATCTCTTCTTTAATTCACCACTGAGGGTTTAACAGCCCAGCAAATGAGCTCTGACAACACTACCAGCTTTGCCCACATGAGAGTGTCTGCTCATTAAAGTACAGCCTTGCCCACCCAATTGTACAGACAGCCCTGTCTCAATTTTCCATCCCAACTTTGCCACCTTAAGAATATTCTTCTAAAACCTTTTAACTATGACTCCCCAAAGACATAATAGTGAACAATAATGCTAACATCCYGCTGCCAACATTTGAACCCAAAAGTCATTTCTCTGATTTCAAACAAGGTTGGGAAATACCAACAAACAAATTCTGGGTAAATAAACACCTGGATGCTTGAAAAAAAATGCTGTGTGTCCCTATAGAGAAAAAGGAGGCAGCCTGAGCCCATCATGAGACATGACTTGAATGGAAATCATGCTCTTCAAGTCCATGGCTTCCTCAGCAATTTTACTTTTTTTGGGGGYAGCAGGAAAGCTAGCAGTTAGAAAAATTATAAATCCCTCTATATGACTTCAATAACAATATAAACACAGAAAAATGATAACCAGATTTTGCATCTTTATCACAAAGATGCCTGCCACTTGAATGAACAGTATCAGTAATGTGTATTGTCTATATCAGCACTGATATAAAATAGGGCCATGGTGCATTTCTTGGTTCTKAAGTTGGATGGCATCCTCTTACATCTTCTCTGAGCCACATAAAGCAGCCACAGGGTTCTAAGGCAAAGTTATTGTTTGGTTTGGGCTTTTTTTGTTTGTTGGTT
Source organism: Malurus melanocephalus (assembly GCF_030028575.1). Classification (NCBI taxonomy): domain Eukaryota; kingdom Metazoa; phylum Chordata; class Aves; order Passeriformes; family Maluridae; genus Malurus; species Malurus melanocephalus. The sequence continues at coordinate 736,510 of NW_026623558.1, forward strand.
TCATTTTCTGGTTTGAAGTGTCTGAAATTACAGRAGGGTGGACTGCAGCTGCTAACGGTGTTATTTTTTATAGTACATAACTGCTTCTGTGCCACACTCTAGCATAAGATCTGACAGCACATGGGAGTATTTGTTAGCGAAAACTTGAGATAGTGGTGGAAAACTGCAGAGGCAGCCAAGCTTTATTTTATCTTTTTCAGGAATGGTCTCTGGCATTTACTCCCTCAGGCACTGTCTCAAAGAGCTCTGGCTGGCCCAGACCACGGGTGTGTCAGGACCGTGCTGATACGAGTGCAGGATGAGTGTGCTGGATGAGGGCTCACGCTGGTACTCTGTCCTCGTTTTACTTGTTATAAAGATCCCTGCTATAGAACCAGCAGGACACAAGGATGGGAGATGGGCAGAAGAGTTGGATGTAGGTAAGAAATTGCCCAAAGGGTTTTACTGATGTTTAACAACAAAGAAAGAACAGTAAAGTTTGGAAATCATATATTTATATGGGATCATCCTTCTACTTTTTTCTCCAAATTAATCCCATATCAAAGAATCACAGAATCACAGAATATGCTGAGTTGGAAGGGACTCACAAGGATCATTGAGTCCAACTGTCATCCATCAATGTCTTTCTTCAATTGACATMATTCCAAATTGTTTTATTAATTTCTAGCTCTTCACTGTAGCCCCTCTCTGTTTAGTTCCCATCTTCTCTCAATTGGCTTCTACCAGTTTCTTCTCTTTCTTACCCATTCCTGGGCTCACGTTCAACAGAAAAGAATGCTTTATTTCCCTAGATTCTTTCTTGGAAAAAGATGAACCATATTTAGCCTCAAGCGAGCAGCTGTAATGAAAAATTTCAGTCCAAAACAAGAAAATTTAATAAAGTAAGAAACAACCAAAACCAAAGACCCATCTTGTGGCAGACAACTAAAAGATGTGTGTATAACACACATAGTCTATTGTGTACTCAGAATAAATAAACCCCCAAAATCCAACCATGCCTGACATCCATTTGGCAGTGTAGTCTTGTTGGAAAGATTTATACTTTTGAGACTAAAATTAGCTTAGAAAAACAGTTACAAACACAACAATGCTGGGCAAATTTTGAACAGTTAGGAGAAAAAAAAAAGAAAAAAAGAAAATAATAGAATAGGATGACCTAATCAAAAAGAAAAACCCTAAACATTTCCCGCCTCACAGGTTATCTAATACTCTGAACCCTGCCCTGTAATTTTTCTCAAGCCAAGGGACCTTTGGACACTGGAAAATAAATAACCTCATTTCCTCTCCAGCATGGTGTTGGATGTGCCACTAAATAGGAGAGATGTGGCAGTTTTGACATAAAAATTGATATAACTTACTTTTTATAAAAAAGGGGGAAAAAACCTCATCAGAAGCAAAGTACACTGTTTCTTTCCTTTTTGACACACTTATWCAAACTACGGAAAATAGAACTATAATTTTTCCAAACATGTGAGACAACTGTTCCTAAAATAACATCAAATGAGCTGGTAYAATCACGTGCTAAGTTCAGTCTCATATGGTAGCAAAACAAAGATCTGGGGGCGGACTTTTAAATGGACTGGAAAATCTTTGAAAAAAAAGCGGTTTTAAACTATGCAATGGAAGACAATATTTGAAGCTCATATCAGAGAATGTAAAATGATTATTACAGAAAAAAGGAATGCACAGTCATCACTGATTTGCACAAAGGAATGATCTAAGTTTTAGTGCACAAACTTTTGGTTTTAATCCTTTAAGTTATGAGCTTTGTGTCAGTAGGTAAGGTAAAAACTAAAGCAGTGAGCAGTAGCCTGATTACATACAACAAATATTCTAGTGGCTGTACATGAAAAAAAAAAAAAGTCAAGAACAAAAGAAAAGAACAAATTAAATAGTTCATATATAAAGCTATAAAACTAATGAAGCATCTGAAAGCTAAAGCCTTCCAGTGACTCTGATAAATTTGTGTTAGTGCGAATACTATTTGGGATATCTAAGATTCCAAAGAACTTTGCAGCTGCCTATAGCGAGTACATATAGGTACATTTATGTTAATAAATGAGAAGATTTACAAGATATGTGGTTTAATTGGATGTTATGAGACAGTGGTTATAATTATATTGTGAAAACATTAACTATTGCAAATTAAAAAAAAAGTATATTTTCATTTTCAGAGCATGTCAGTGAGACATAGAATGGAAATTGTCTGCATGCTCCATATTAATTTTCACTTAGCCAATCTGCACTTTCATGAATATGCCAAGACTACCTCATAAGCCAGGTTACACAAATACATTGTTTAATATTGACTAAATGATAAGAAGGACTCTCTGTACTATTAGATAAATGCTGTGACATTAGATAAATTCTGTTACATGAATAGTAATAGTTGGGCAATTGCAAATACTTCATCTTGAAATATTGCCTACTGTAATTGTGGAAGGATATGAAAGTACATCAAGAAGTTCAAGGATGAGAAGAGGCTTTCATAAATAATACTACCAAATCTAAGTTGTATTCTTGTACTTCTCAGTATCAGAACATGTTTTAAAACTAAAATAAACAGAGAATAAAAAGAATTCTCCTTTAAATTCTAGATAATACATAATAAAACTTTCAAACTCTAAACAAAATATATTTCCTGTAAGTGAAGACATTTGTTATGAGAGGTTGTAACTACCCCATTAACCACAACATGGAATACATGAGAAAAAAAGCAAATATACACTACAAACATCATTAGTGTGGATAAAAACTSTAAGGCTGTATGAAGATTTCTTGGAACTACACACAAACAGTGACAGACAGGAAAGAATAAAGAAAGAATAAAAAGGCAAGGGGAARAAAGTCCCCACCATAAAGGAGAAGCATTTGAGGAAAGTTATTTTTTTTATTTGTACATTACTTTGGGTGAGCCTTGTATATCTTGTTAAAAGTGGAGCTGTTATTAATTCAAAAGAGTTGAATGTTAAATAATGTTTAGAAAACTCCTTGTTTTAAATACACACCTATAATGCCTTGTCCTGATCTAAAATTGCTTCAGATGTTGTTGACTACCACATTGTGTGTATGAAGACCAGAAAGTTCCATTTCAAACAGTAAATTACTGGGAATTTTGCTTTATTTTTTTTCCTTACTATTACATTGATTATTGCTATTTATCAATTACTGCTATAATCTATTTAGAGTAAGCTCAAGGCAAGCACTAGAAAGTTCAATAAGAAACGTGAAAAACAGTGAATGGGGCTCCAGAAGAATCTCAGAAATATATTTGAGATTTCAAAAAGATCAATGAGTTTAAATGTCTTCCTTCTTTGTTTTCAAAAGTCAAGAAACAAGCTATTATACAAAATAAATTAAATTTTGAGAGATACTGTTTTATTGAAAGAAAACCTAATTGGRAAATATTTTGTTAAGTCTGTTGTAGAGCAGGGATTTTCAGTCATAAAATATCTAAATGTTGCTAAGGAGCATTCAAAGAATCTGTGCTATTTTTTCCCCATCATAACCTTAAGGTAATTTATAAAAGCCAGTGCTTTATATACTGACTGACTGAAAACAAAACCTAAAACCTTCAGATGCATCTGCTCATGTGGAAGAAATAGTCTCATATGAAACAGTATTTCTGAATTCAGATCTGACTTCTCTGTATGTAAACCACCTTCATCTTTCACACGTACAAATTCATAAATTCAGGGGATGAAGGAGTTATTAGTTTTGAAAGATAAATTCCAAAACAGAAGAATACTTAGAATTATTTTGAATACATATTCTATATATAATCATAAACACAAATCTAAATAATACCCCCCAAAAGCTCTGAGACTATGTTTTACCAAATCCCTCATAAAATAGAAAAACTTGAAACTTTTTTTCTCTATGACAGACCTYTAATATAAAAATGCAGTTGAAATACAGACAACTAAGTAAAACAGATCAAGTTTTTTGCATCTCAACATTCTTTAAACAGAACTCTCACATTTAAGTTTGTTCCTCTCCCTTTGCTTTGAAATCTTTGTTCCAGCAATTGAGAGAGAAAAAAAATATTTGAACAGGAAAACCAACTGGAAAAGACATTATCAGTAATCATGTTTTGTTAGTAAATATTCAATTTGTGCCCTAGAYGCTCAAGCCATTTTACAAACATTTCCTGTTAAAACATTTTTATCAGCTGTACAGATTTAAATGTTTACATGTACCAACATATATGGTTATCATCAACCAATGGTACACATTTATTTAGTGATTACATCAGCTTTTTAGAACTATATAATGCTAAGTTTCAGCTCTCCCCCATGCTGGCATTTTTGGATTATCTTTTTCTTGCTGTTCACAGTTCAGGACCCAATCCTGTTAACATGAGAAGTTATTTTTTTAAAAAAAGATTTTAAAATTAGAAAACCAAAACCAAAACAAAACACTCCCTGTTAGCAGAACTAGGAAAATGGATGTGGAATTGTTTCACTTCTGAGAGCAGACTATGATCAGCCCTGGCAAACAACCTGAACAATAAAAAACAATATTGTTTCTTATCCTTCTAATTAATCAAGACCCAAAACAAAGATGAASCAAATGAAATCTGAGGTGTGCACCAGATCTGTCAAGGACAAGACAGTCATGTGTGGGTCAGATCCAAAATAAGGCTTGAAAATATTAAGCATGGACAATCCCAAATTTGTTTATGGGATCACATCTCTGTTGTAGCCAGTAATCATCTGTCTCAAAGCACTTTCGGTAAAAAAAAAAAAAAAAAAAAAAAAAAAAAAAAAAAAAAAAAAAAAAAAAAAAAAAAAAAAAAAAAAAAAAAAAAAAAAAAGAATATAAAGGAAAACCAGCAAATTTGCACAGATGAGTTTTATTAGTAGGGAGGACATGTCAAAGTATCAGAATCTGGTTAACTGAAAATGTGCCCCTTGTTATTGCCTATTGTGGAACTTGTCCTCTAATCTGATACACAAATAGTTAACTACTAACTTGGTATGCCTTTAAAAATATAAAAAGGGGCTATAACAATTTTTGAAATTAAAAAGCTTTGAAAGTGAAGTCCRAGACTCCATGAAGAAAATTTTTGCTCCATACTAATTCCAGGTTAAATAGCATAGATGAGCATTGGTGCACTTTAACAGAAAGACATACATACTGCAGTTCATCTAAAAACTTCAGCCAGGTGTATTCCTTAATATGTGGGGGGAAATATTAAAATGAAATAAATTCCTTGGTTTAGGATTCATATGCTTTTAGATAATGATTTTTTTAAGATACAGAGTTACAACTCCTGTGTATTTTGCAATGCCTGAATCAGGGGTATCAGGGTAGTGCAAGGCATAATTATGTAGATGTAAAAATAAAATTACATAATTTCACAATGTGAACCTTTCTCTGCTCAGCTGTCAGATCTTTAAAGTTTGGCACTGGTCATACAATTCACACAGTTAATATTCAAGACAGTTTGGAAGTTAGCTTCCCTCAGAGTTCCTCAAACCAGACACACAAAAGCATCAGCAACTATTAGAATTATTCCAAAAGCTATGCTGTGGGATGTGATGTTCCATCTCAGCTGTGTAGGGTATTTACAGGAGATCCTATGAACAAAGATCCTGATGTTGATAATTTGGATAAATTAAACCCACACTGACATGGCTAACTGGCTTCCAGTACCTGAACTCAGTGCTCACAGCTACTCTGTGTGTCTCAGAAAGAGTGAAGGTCACACRATTAGATACAGGCTGTGACTTCTAGATGATCATCATAGTTGTTACTTATGTATGAAAAATTAGTACAATGAATCCTTATTTTTGTGGGTGTAATAAAAGTGGCACAATTAAAGCCAATGCAGATCTTATACAGTGCAGAAGAAATACAATGGGGAGAAACACAAAACTCTTCTTCCACAACTCTGCACTCAGACACAATCTGTATGTTACTTCAGGATAATATAAACTCTGAATTTTAAAACCTATATATCTACAGTTCAAGATGTTATTACTAACTGGATTTACAAAATCTCCTCTTTCTGGAACACTCTACATTGCACCTATCTGATAGGTCTAAAGTTGCTGGGCAGATGTTGCAGGTAATCCACGTTATGGCCCATCTCTCTAGAGCCCATGTGTGCAACAGCCAGCCATCTGTTTTCTGGACTCTCTGATCTCCTCATTCTTTTAAGGCCAGCCCTATGGAGAATGGTGGCAGCAGTGGCTTGTCATCCAGTGAACAAATATCACACCAGCTCCTTTACTTTTTCATACTCCCCRCACAATATTGGATGGTTGATTTTAATTATAAGCCACCTTGTTAATTGCATTYTGTTTGTTGAGTTAAATCCATTTAACCTGGAAGTTTTCTAAAGAGACCTAATAAATTTGGATTTCATAAGTATTTAACAGTTTTCCAATTATGGATAACATCTGACAGGGAAAAGAAAACACAGGCAAAAAAATTCCTAAGTCATGTTTAGGTCTCTAATCATCTTGGTAGGAGGTTTTCTGCAAGTTAGGTAGAAAAATAATCAGTATCTTATTAAATAAGCAGCACCTAACCATAAAAGTGCTAGAAATGCTTTTGGAGTCTTAAAATATATCACCCACAGAATTCTATCTTGTTGAGTATACACCTGCTCTGATAATTCTAATTTATAGGGATAGCCATGTCTCAGGTAAAATCTGCCCCACCAGTAAGACCTTGCTTTGATTTAATTTCTTTTTTTGTACCTTACTTCTAAATTTTGGAATAGGCCATAAAAACAGAATTGTTATAAATATTTCATCAATTACACATACTATTCTCAGGTTTAAATGTGACATCTTGAAAGAGAAAAGCTGTTTGGGATTTACACAGAAACACGCTCTTGTGTCCAAATGATTGTTCCAATGCTTTTATGGACTTCAGTGTTGTCTTTATCTCTTCTTAACTGTAGCATGTAGAGTAGTGATTCAATCAAAACCTGTTACAGCTAGATCTCTTATAAAGACAGATGACGGGAGTACCTTTTAGCAAGACAAAGGGAAGACAAATTGAAGAAGGGAAGCAAACAAGATAGTTAACTGCTTTACTCAAAAAGCCCTCTCTTCTGAGGTATGCCTAAGATTTTTATGTTTTTGTTGATAATCTGTAGAATTACTTCATTACAAACAACAATTAAAACAAAGAATCTCACACAGGTTTCAAATAAACTTTGTTGCTTTATGATGTTAAATCTTATGTAGAAAGTGATCKGCCAGGAGCTTATGAATTTACTTTTAATGCAAGTAAAAGAAATATGAATATTGGACCCAGAATCTTTTATTTATCCATATTGTATTCTGCATATAAAGAAGGATAAGCTTTTTCAGTACACTTAATATCATAATTCCAAAGGTATCCAGAATGCACCATGAAGTAAATCAGCTTGTCTGCTGGCTGGGATTTAGACTGTCTTGCCAAAAGCCTGCCAATTTAACTGAATAATTCATGATGCTTTATGATGTGGACTACTGTCCACAAAAGAGACAAACAGAGTCATTTTTCTTATGTCCTGAAATTGGGCTCAAAATGTGAGGTTAAGAAGAGAGGAAAATAAGGTTTTAGTTCTGCATTTTAATAAGCTTCTCACCTTGTGAGAAATGCATTCTATGGCTACTAGTGAGCAGTCACGTACATGGTATAATTACACTGATGAAGTTGTTGAAGAACTTGCAAAGAAGACTTTTCTGAGGAACATTTTTTTTATAACTCAGGAGGTAAATGGTAAAGAAAACAAAATATTTGRAACTGGTATACTACCTAATTCCTGTAATGGAATGGTTATAACATTTTGTACTAAACATTACTTATGTTCCAAAAATCTTTCTGCAGGATATAATGAGGACGTTTCTTGGGTAACAATCTGATTCTCAGTAATTATTATTTTTTAATTCTATGGCAATTTTTTTAACAATTGACACTTTTTTTTTCTTTTTTTGTTTTCTTTTTTTTCTTTTTTTTTT
>NW_026623558.1:744485-761708 GCF_030028575.1 Malurus melanocephalus
TTTTTTTTTTGTGTCAGGCCTCCGTAACCTTTTACACAGACTACATTCAGTATTACATTTTTTTTTTTTTTAGAAGAGAATGTTAGTATAACATCAGCACCATCAATGTTTTCATCTCAGAAGTGCTCCCATCAGATCTAAGGTGTGACTGGTATAATCTCATTACTAACAAATAATTTCAAAGATGTCTATAGCCCTAATCCACTCAAGTCACAGTGAATTTCACTGAATTAAACCACCAGTATTTAAAACATGGAATTGCCTGTAGATGGAAAAGCAAGATGAGAAGTAACATTTCTATAATTTCCATTTCTAAATATCTTWTTTATTACACTTACTACGTTTTTTAAAAAAACACTACATAAGATATATTCTTATGTATTTCAACATCTGTGAACCTTAATGCCTTATTTATATATGCACATAGGATGTTTTCCTCAGACCTATAGGCTATTTAATAGGGAAATTAAAAATAATAATCACACAACCTGAAAAATATGTTGCTTGTATGCTCTCAAAATAAAAATATTCATACTACTCTTTTCATTCCCATAACTTAGCATTCAGATTTGAAAGCAAAAGATTTGCCACTTAGTTATGCAATAATCAGAGTTTTAAAATCTGTTTTCATACTTCTGCATTACAAATAATTTAGTGCATATTAACAGAAAAAGAAAGAAAAATATCTTTAAATGCTCTACGTAGATTACTCAGAATTTTACTTTCYCTTTCCTCATAAGTTAAAATTATATAGGACAGAAAAATTATTATTCAGAACCTAATTTACAGTTTTTAATGCAACTTCAGTTTTTAACACTGTTCAGACTGGTGGGAATTAGTCTTTTCATTCACGTAAAAAGCAACAGGACAAGAGGAAATGTCCTCAAGTTGCAACAGAGCATGTTTAGATTGGATATTACCTAAAATTTCTTCACCAAAAGGTTTGCCAAGCATTCAAAGAGGCTGCYCAGGGAAGTGGTGGAGTCACCATTCCTGAAGGTATTTAAAAGATATAGATGTGGCATCTAAGAAAAAGATTTAGTGGTGAATTTGGTAGTGTTAAGTTAATGGTTGGACTCAATGATCTTGAGAGGTCTTTTCCAACCTAAATGATTCCATGATTCTATCTCTGATCCTCTCGATTTGGTGGCACCTGCAAACTTAACTGTGCACCATAGGCTCCTCCAGATAATTAACAAAGGTGTTAACAGCACTGCCCACAGATATCTGCATTTTGTGACCACACCCGGTGCTCCAGTTCCTCTGCCTGTTTCCCAGTTTGCATGTGTTTCTGTACATATTCTGTATCTGAGGCAGTTATACATCTGCTGGTTTTTGTCATTTCTGAGGTCCCTCTTCCTCACATAACTCAGAAACATTTTCTGCTCTTGATCACCACTTCCTCACTTGTCTCCTAAATTCCTGGTTTGGAAGAATCCTSTTACCACATTGGCCAGACTGTTGACAAGGATGTTGTCAAGTGTGTTGACTGCTGACAAGGATGCTCTTGCCCCACTTTCTCAGGTGGATCCTGTCTCTACCCCAGAGTCCTCAGTGCTCAGAGTGAATTTCATAGCCATAAAAGCCCTGTTGTTGACACAAGCTGTTGAATAAGCTGTTATCCAGGAAGATTCACTACTCCCACCTAATCTTTTCCCTTTCACCTGAAGGATTGAAGAGAGAACATCTGGGGCCTCATATCACTGAGTCCTAGATCTCTGTAGTGATTCTACAGCCTTTCCATGGCATGGAAGTTTAGACAAATAAATTTCAAAAGTTTCCATACTAGCTATTTTCACATAGCAGACACCATAGAGAAGCTTTTAATAGGAAGTGATTTGTGAGATTTTCATTAGCCAGGGGATTTACTATGGTGAATTTTTTGCCTTGTCCATTTTTTTTTTTCTAGCTTCTCTGAAATTACTCAAGCTGATCATAAATTATTAGGCTGTTCAGGAAATACTGTTTCCACATACAGAAAGTCATAAAACAAAAAGCTGATTAAGGTTTAGCCTGGTTCAGCCTGATTTGCTGAAGCTTATAATACTTAAACGCATACTTTCACCTCAATCTGAGTTTACCACCCAGCTATGAAGTTATTACAATTCTTTAATCCAATACTGAATTTCTGTCCACGTCATGGAATGTGATTCCATGGAGAACATATTAATACAATTATGCAAAGGGGCTATTTCRTTCCCTTTTGGAAGTATGCAATTCAAGATAAATTAAAGCAATAAAACCTGTCTCTCTGCAACTCTTCTGTAATAGTCTAGTTAAGAAACCTGTTGTGTTATCGTATATGCAGTTGCTTCACTGGAGAATATGTGAAAAAATAAAACATGAATAATAAATATTCCATTGTAGCTTGAGATATATTAAAAAAAGCTCATTTGTTTTCTCATAAGCACAGTGAATGAAAATTACCTTACACTTACAGCACATTGGACACAAAAGGAAATATTTTTTGATTCTTGTAGCAGAAATTCCTACTTTAACTGAATTTTGTATCTGATGATGCCTCTGAATAGCATTACATTATCAGCAACACATTATATTAGAAAATTGTCCAGATATTTTAGTTTTCAATCACAAAATGCAGATGTTAGGCATAAACATTACACCAAATAGAATCAATATTAAAATGAATAAAGACAGTAGTGTACAAGTCCAATGAAATTGCACTTTTCTCATGCAATCTATCGTAATCCTACTCTCATTTAGAAGCACAGCAATTTTACATTCATCCCTTATAGCTAATGCCATCTGTGTTGTGTAAAAATAATAACATTACTGTAGACTTCTGAAATATATTGTTTAAATAGGATTTTGCCATTCTTCTTATTCTTCCCAATTCTGTCCTGTTTATGGGGCACCTCTGACAAAGGTAAGGTGAGTTGTGTTTGATTGAGGGGCTTTAGCTGCCTAGCTGCTTTTGTTGGTTATGGTCTGGAGCAGAAGAAGCACCAGGGTGCACGCTGCTGTGCTCAGGCAGGGTAAGAGGTGATTTAAAATGCTAAATGTGCAATGCCAGGAGGGGCAGCAGCAYATGGCACAAGGGCACCTAACTGCATTTACAGACAGTTCACCTGGCCCTTCCCCCAAAATCCCTTGATTTCTTCTTAACCCAAGCAATATGTCTGAAAATCAGTGACGTTTCAGAGTGTCATTTCAATCTACCCAGTGACTCAGATGACTAACAGAATTCTCCTTATGCCACCTAAAAAATACAGTAATAAATCAAAGATATTTTTAATCACTCATTACTAGCTGCGACAATAAAAAATCCTTGCCCTCGCTGCCACCTGTTTCCTAACATACACTAAGTGTTGATACTCCTTTTAGAAATTAAGGGGCTGAAATAGTTTGCCAGGACATGAAACACACCTACTAATTTTTGGGTAACAAACCCAAAATGTGCAGGCAGAGCATATGCTATGGCAGTGTTGAGCACCACTGYTGCATACATTATTAACTGTGCTCTTGTTCGTCTACACTGACACTGAGATTTGCTAGACATAGTTTATACTCCTTCACTCCTGTTTAAATATCTGTTTAGCGAAATGAAAATGGAATATGTGACTCCTGCCAAGGGTTTTGAGCTGCTGTTCATTCCACCTCCTGCTCCGGAAGTGAGGTATCTGCTGTTGTCATATATTTCATTCCAGCTTCGTAACACCAGCACTGGTAACCCCAGCAGAACAATGTCAGCACAAGACACCCACATTTATCTCAGCTCCTGTCATCTCAACTGTTGGAAGTAACTAACAGCAAATGGAATTACGTTCTGTACGCTCATGTCCTATAAACTGTCAAATCCTAACATCTTGAATTCTAAARCATAATGTGGCACCATGAATAAAGGCTGCAAGTGCTGCACATGTACAGATATAATTTCTATGTGAAGAACTGAAGCACAAAGTTGGCAAATAYAGCTCCTGTACCCACAGAAACAAATATTAGGTTTGATTGTCCTGTATTAGGGTGTTGAGTTTAGTTCTATTACACTCCAGTATGCGCTGTGGAGCAAACCATAATTACTTTGTTACTGAAACAATCACAAATGTAACATCTGTAAAAGAACGATAAAATATGAAAAACATTAAAGTAACAGTAGCTTTTAAAATTAAGCTAGTATTATTTTACCCACTAAGAGCTCTGGTTCATTTTCACTGATTAATCCTCATAACTCACTGAGAGATTGTTATGATCTCACAAACAATCAAACATGGCAATGGGAATGCAGTAATCAGTATTATTGGCAAATCACAATCTGAGACAGTTATTCTGCCTTGGGTTTCAAGGGAAAACGGTAACATTCCTGCAGCTGACAGCCATATAGATCTTACCATTTTTCAAAGAACATACTATTAATCTTAATAAAAAACATTACAKCTGCCTCTTCAATCAGGAAAGTCCTACAAACTGAGCAAAACTTAGAGAAGCGTCAAATCTTTAAATGCTATTTTTTTTCATTATATATAATTTCTAGTAGTATTTTTAGCCTCRTTTATAACAAAATGGCAATAAGTGATCTTGTAGAATCACCAGTCTGATATTTGAACCTCAGCCCAAAAAACTTCAGGAATTACTTTAAATATTGGTTGCCACATAACAAGTCCCCATTATTCCTATGTATGAATTTTAGATTCCATAGGTTTAAGAAAAGATTTATGTATCCTACTGCACAGGAAATGGGATTTGCACATAAGAGAGCTCTTAATTACATACAGCCCTAGAAAGGAAGCTTTGCTGGAGTGTAGGACYTGCCCTGCCTTTGATATTTTTGGTAATAAATTTACAGTCCATAAGAACGGAAAGCTTATCATATTCTTAGGGAGACACTGCACAGTAACCTCATCATTCATTATTTTCAAAGATCAAAGATTATTATCTTATAAAAACAGMCAAATATTTCTAAGCCATCATTCCAGCTGTAAGTCTTCTTCAAGTGACAGAAATTATAGAAGCATTACTAAAAACAGAGTTTTCATTTAATGAATAAATGTCATGAGCCTCCTTGGACAAAGGTTTCCTGTAACAAAAMTTCTGGCAGAACTGGACTTCTACTGATGAAGATATTTGTTATCCAATCTTCTGATTCTGACAAAATTACAGGATCTTTTAAGGAAATTAAACTAGTGAAATCTTTTAAATCTATTTATGATTTTTTTAAATAGAATGTGAAGTTAGGACTTTGGTTTTCCTCCCTGAACCAAAAAAAAAAAAAAAAAAAATTTAAAATAAAGCTTCTCCCTGTTTCACCACAAAACTTTAAGGTAATAATTTAGTTTGAGGACCATAAATTATGTGAGAAATAAAGAATTAATTGGGAAGAAACTCTGCTCTACCACTGCCTGAAATGCTGATTGTCAATCTTCAGGTGAGACTGTACCAAAGTGCAGACAAGAATGGGTCATGAAAACATAATGCATCACAGCATAGAAGAAAGTGCAGTGTTCTTTGTCATAATTTAGGAAACTACAAGGGAGTGCTGAGTGACCTCCAATGACAGACACACAGGAGTTCACGCTGTGGTTGACTGGATTATCCGAACACTCAGAGGAGACCGAGCAGAGCATGGGTCTTGTCTCAGACACAACGTTGGAACAGAAGCCAGAGAAACAGGCATGCCACCAACTCCTTGAAGGAGAATAACTACACAGGGGACTTGGATGCAGCAAAGATGGCCTTTGGAGAATTTACGTAAAGTCTGGCTGCAAAACAAGTGCCAAACTATGAAATACTGAAGGAAAACTTAAAAAAATAACTTCACCAGCAGTCCTTTTGATCATGCTTTTAAATCCATATGTTTTGCAGTTCACAGAAACAAAATACTGGTGTAAACCTTMTAATGTTTTTAGCTCTAATACATCATCAGTCCGTTTCTTATTTGGATACTCACTGAGCTCATATGCATCTGAGCAGCACTAACACAAATACTCTAGAAAGAATAAACTGGGTGCATATATGTGATTTGCTACATGCTTTTTGAACACCATCATTTATCTGCTACCATTTTGTAAATATTACTTTCTCCACCTTTACTGCTTTTCTTGTACCTCCCTCAACAGACATCCATCATCTATTCATACTCTTGTAAAAAAGACCTAGAGATACTACTAGGCACTTAAAAAAAAAAAAAATAATAAAAAAATGCATCCTCTAAAGAAAAAATTGTTTGAAATCCAGACTAATATTCAGGAAGAAACTTAACTGTATCCTATACAAAGCATCCTCCCTGCTGGAAAAATAGGGTTGTGAAAGGATTTCTACCAGGACACAATAGCTGGAAGAGAATTCATAGGACTAATATTTCTTATCTGCYATAAAATGTAAGCTATTCTAGTAATGCCTTAAGAGACTCATATTTTCTAACTTCATATGTAAAATTAAGATAAGCTTACAGGGATATGTGATTATGTTACTTTGTTAATATGGATAGCAAACGTAAAGCTAACTGTTGAGAAATGAAATCCCTTGGAAATACTTCATAGATCCACTTCTGTAAAATTCTTTCAATCATAGCTTAAATAGAACCAAAAGAAAGTATTTGCATGTGCTGATTGACATAGGGATGGTCCTGGAGGAGTTTGTACTTGAGCATACAAATGTGAAATAAAATCAAATTAGCATTCTAAGGAAATTAACACCAATATAAATACATTCCTGAATAGTCCCAGATAGCTAATCCCTGGGAAGAATAACTTAAATTCTGTTTTTATTTATGAAAATGGATTCTAATAGAGTTCTACTTGCTAAAAATGTTCAGAGCCTTAGGCTATGCCTGAAGGCAGAGACACTATAAGTGCAGTAAATCCAAACTATTTCAAGTATTTCTTCTTAAAGCTACCCTAAATGTGGCAAAATTTTAATACCATATAATGAGCTTGACATTCAGTTCCACTAACTGCATACACATGAACTAATTTCCTGTTTGAATTATTTGATAGATCTAATTAAATTAAAATTTAAAATACTATTCATCTTTGCTAATCAGCAGCAGTGAATGAAGATACCTCAAAGGTAATAGGTTTTATATTATCTTTCAAAGCTTCAAACAAAATGAAACCAGCTTTTTCTAGCACTAATTCAGTAATGAACATAAAAGCACTTAGCACCTAAACATCTGAAAAACGAGTACAAAAATCCAGTAAGAATGAAAATGAAACACCTATACATCTGAAAAACTTGCTTTTCACTCTAATAGAATTAAAATTATATTCTCCTACTATACAGATTTCAAAAAAAGTACAATCTAAATAAAAATAATAGAAAAAGTAGTTAACAACAAACCAAAAAAAGTTTCAGAATGCCAAGAAAGGACAATTTTTAAAGAAAATKAATTCCCAAACATAATCTTTCTTCTATCTCTTATCCCAGAATATAACTTAACAACTGACTAATCCAAAAACTTTGCTTATTTTCTGTACAGGTGATCTCCAGAGAGTTGTTTCSACATGTCACACACAAAACCCAAAGAAAATAAGCTGACATTCTCTTCAGCATGTATCAAACCTGACAACATGCCATTATAGAGATATGAGGTCAGAAGTCATTTTGGCTATAAGCTCAGATTTATAGCCAATTATTTTACAAAGGCATTTAATAGATTGTGAGATTATTTATAGCTCTGCTGATGGTAAAATATCCTACTGTTTTAGTGTATTTTGACTTAAGAGAAAAGATACAATCTTGACTTCTAAGCATTTGAACTAAGGCTCATGTTGTAACTAACAAATTGCCATGTCTGGTATTTTTATTAAGGATAAAGGATTCTTGTAAATAGGCAGTGCACATTTTTCCTGTGAATCTGCATGAACTAATACTGGATGGAAAAGGCAGCCTCAACTACATTTCCAAGCACTCGATAGCCATAACAAGTTTTCAGMCTGCAATAAATTAAAGCTTTCATTACAGAAAAAGTAAAACTACAAGGAAAAATTGAAAAGAATCATAATGTAGAAAGCAATCATCTTAAGTGCTGGTCAGCAAAGTCAATTGATTATTCCACAATAAAAAGAAATTTTCCCAAAGCGATTGACTACTGACATCAGACTGGAAAAAAAGGCCTGATACACTGACAAGTCCCAATCCAACAGAAATTTCATTTCTCAAAGAACAGGCAGTGATATTATTTCTTTATGTTACATGAATTAACTTATCATAGGCATGTTCTCTCTGCTTTTTGCATCCCTGCAAAAGGACATGGAGATCAGAATCAGTAAATTAAAAAAAAGCCAAGTGCAGCCTGAAGTCTAATTGTCTTTCTTACATGGRGAAAACTGCAAAACTGTAAAACCTCTTTAGTGTTAAGTTTGATAATAAACAACAAAAAATACAGRTGATCAGGAATCACAATGTCTAAACTCAGGAAACTGTGATGCTGCAGCTTCTACTGAGCTGTAACTGTGAGGTGTATCTGCTGATGTCAATACATTATTCTGAGTGGTAGAAAGAAAATTGTGAAAGCTGCAAAGAGATCTTACACTGCTGTGAAATCAGATGATAAACTGGCAGCTGAAATCCAATGTCAATAAAAACAAAGTAATGCACATGGAAAAAACTAGCTGTAGCTATAGTTGTACAGGAATGTGTTCTAAATTAGCTATTATCATCTCAGAGAGGGATCTGGAAATCAAACCAGAAGTGTTTCAAAGGAAACATCAAGCCAGCACTCAGTAACTGTCAGAATTGTAAGTAGAATGATCCAMGTTACTAAGAAAAGAACAGAGAACAAAACAGGGGGRAAAAAAATAAAAAAGGCTCACCATTGCAAAGCTACATAAGCCACAAGTCCTACCTAGACAGTTCCAAAAATGAAAAGACACAGTTGGAATGGTGGCATTCAGAGAAAGGAACAAATAAGGTCAAATTATACAACACCTGATGAGGACATTTTTATATATATATATATGCACATACACAATCATGAGAACCACAGGAAAGGTGAGCCATTGCTTACAACACACCATGAAAGAACTAAGTACTTAATACAAAATTTACTGACACAACAAACTTTGATGACTTTGAAGAGAAAACAACTGGCTAAAGACCCAGCAGAGGATGGAACATGTAGTGTCTTTACCAGTAAGTTTTGTGAGAACACCAGTGTTAAGAGGGTATTGCTAAATTCTTGCTGCCCTCTTTAGCTTCCTTCTCTCCAGTACGACAGGACACGGACTATGGAGAGCTGCTCTCTTCTTATTTTGCCTTGTAAACCAATGTAATATGACCATTAGTGGGCACTCCTCAATCCTCACCAATAAGACTTCTGTGAATTCAGTTGTAAACTCCTGATAAGATCATTATTCAGTATTATGACAGGGGAAGAAGGATGAAGAATAACGTATTTTAGCATTTAATTAACTATTCTGGAGTTATCAGCAAGCAAAGTCTTACTCTGAAGCAGATGTGAGATGTTACTCCTCTCTCATTATGGCAAAACTGCAAATAATTTTCTATTAAATTACCTGCCTCAACATATGAGATATTTAATATCATACCTTTTATTTTTCCCATCCTGACACTGAACATATTTCATTCTCTTCAACACTCCATCCACTCACCTTGTTTCATGAAGCTCAGGAGCTATCCATGTTTTTTAAACCAAAAAATTATATGCATTTATATAAAGCATACAAAGAAAATAAAACTGGGTCAAAAAGATGTATGYCTATGAAAACATTATCTATACTGTCCCGTCCTTGTCCTTCTACATAGGCAATGAGGAACAGATTTATTCATATTTTAATTCCCATTATATTTAGAAATATGATTAACTACTTTGCAACAAAAGAAGAAGGGCTGAACGTTCTACCCAAGATAAATGGGAGAGAAAAGTAGCTAAAAAAATGTCTACACAGCAGTTACTTGAAGGGGAATAGGTTTTCTCACCAAAATGTTGGAAGATTCTTTATTACTGAATACAAGAAGAAAAGAAATGCAATTAAAGTCCCACACCCATTTGGTTGTCAAGCAACTCTGGACAGCAGGCATATATATCCGGTGTTTTAGATGGTGGGTGGTATTTCCAAGTTCTTTCCATAAGAGGAAAAATAATCAAAGAATATCTGTTAAAGGGTTTGTGAGAAAAGTGCTGAAKATTGAAAAAGTGACTTCTAAGAAAGATGGTGAGAAATGAGGAAACTGGAACTGTGCAACAACTCAGCTAGTTCACTGATGTGTTCCTTTAGGAGACTGAATAATCCTTTTGATTAAAGCATGCATTATTGGTAAAAACAAACACTATTTTTCTTTTACTAAAAAAAACTAAAAAGCAGCTCAAGGGAAGGCAAAACTAAGGATATATTCAGATATATATAGCAATATTAACTTCTCTTGTTTCGCCTTCCTGGTTCAGGCTCTACCATCCATCACAAATATGAGAACAAAATGGGCTTCTGTTTCTATCTTCAGGTGAATCTATACCTGTTATTTTTATTTTAGCTAAATTCAGAGCTAATTACAGCTTTTACTCACTTGGAAAGGCATGCTATTACCACTACAATTATTCAGTTCCTCTGTATTGCCTTTTGATTCACCTCATTAGCCAACCTCTAATTTTACTTAACCAGGCCACAGTGTTTAGCTTCTTGTTCTTGACTCCACCCTCTCCTCATCCTCTATCCCTCCATGTCTTCTTTCTTTCTTCTACATTCCTGCTTCTTTTCATAAAAGTCCAGCAGTTCAGCATCCAATAACACCACTAAAATAACAAAACAAAAAGAAAAAAAAACAACCAACCAACCAAAAATCAACAAAAACTAAGCAAAGCCCAAAAAGTAAACATCCTGAAAAAATCCCACAGTCTAGGATCATATCCTAGATCTAACACAAGTACATATATAAACAACAAAAGAAAATATTTTTGGACACCAAAAATGTTGTTAAAATGCTGATAGGACTTCCTCTACTCTCTGTTGACTTGTTCTGTCCCTTCACTCTTCTTTCTCTTATGCATGTTTGTCTGCATACCCACTCTTCTCAGGGTCTCAGGTTGTGTCTCCTTCACACCTTTTCCCTTCAGAATCTCTTTTCATCATAATTTTTTGTCATCTGGCTCCATCAGCTCTCGGCACAACTTAATTCCTTTACACTCTACAGAAATTAACAAAATGGAACACGCATGGAACAAGATTATTTGGTCTCATGTTTTTCCTAGTTAGCCTTGGCCCTTTTCCCATCTTATTTCGATTTAATTTTTCAGGAAGTGGATTAATTATTATTTTGCATTTCTAGAGTGCTCAGCATAATAAAAGACTGTGATTGTCCTTGCACACTACCATGGCAGCCATGAGAAACAATAATAAGAATCTTCCCAAGCAGCTTTTAGAGATGTATCAATTTTTTTTCTAATCTTACTAACTTTGACTCGCCTAAGAAATCAAAGCCTTTGACCTGAGTCTCATTTTGCTCTACAGGATGTGATATACCTTTGGTGATGAAAGAATATAACAATGGTAAACTAAATTATGAACACATCATTATTCTTCCTAACTTTCTGCATSAAAACCAATGTAAATAGGCTGCTGAACAATCTCACAAACCTTTTTTTTTTTTTTTTCCAATAAATTTCTTATTGTATTGACAAATCTGGCAGCAACAGCCCATTTTCAGAAAAGATCTTTATTCATGATTAGCCCCACAATGTCTACCAGAAAATGGTAACTGTGCAATCTATACCTGAAACAGGTATCAGTACTGCCCTATTGAGATCAATGATTAAACACTTAGGTAGATAAAGAATCCTTATAAAATTTTCAAAAAACCCACCAAAGTTAGGTTTCAGTAGCTACTAATAATCTTGGAGCAAACAGAAAAGGCTGTCAGAGGTAGTTATGCCATCTTTTTCTCCAAATGTCCACGACTACTCTTAATGCAACTCTTATGAGCTACTGGTTATCTCTCCTTACTCAGCCACTGTGCCTCTGCAGCATAATGAAATTCTGGTGTGATGCTAGCACATCCTATTAATGAAAGTATTATGGACACAGATGGCTATCAAGGCTGCAGATTGCTGAACACCAAGACCGTGGCTGATTTTCTAGCTGATACCATACAGTATTTAGAGTCAACAAATCTGGGACACAAATAACTTTGCAGAAAGCATACTCTGGTACTCAGTGGAAGATTTTTCTGTTCAAATCAGGGCATGCAAGGGATAGGAAAAAGAGAGGGATGGGGAAAGGAGAGGGAAAGGASTGTCTACCCCATGTCCATTCTCATAAATAATTTTTTGTTTTAATAGGCAAAATCTTTTGAAAGCCATTCAAGTSGATTCAGCTTTACATCATCAGCTTACAAGCTAGGAAGGGAAAAAATAAATACCTCAATAAATTAATAAAAAAAAAAATCTGCTAATAACAAGCCAACTTTTTTACATATTTGAGAATCSTTACTAATATTCTCATAATTTTCTTGCTCACTTTCACAGATATCACAAGCAATTTATACTGCTTTAATTTCAATCTTTACCCTTTTTATTCTTTATGCTCATTTTGTGCATATATATATTCTGATGTATTTTCATAATCGATATCCTGTGCATTGTACTATCAAACACAACATTTCTGTAATTTTTCATTTACATTAAAATATCTTATTCAACTGTTTTTCAGTACAGAAAATCATTTTATGTTATGGCAAAATAAAAACCAAGATGTTCTACATGGAAATACTGTACGTAGGGAGAGTAGTCTTAGTAATTGAAAAAWTGAATCTTAAATATTGTGCAAATTAACATTTTAATGAAGTTCCATAATTTTGAAAAATAATCCAAAATTAGCATCCAAAATATTGAATTTTAKTGCTCCTAGCAGGAGCACTCTAAAAGGGTGCCACACCTCTAAATCTCATGATACTATGATACAAATTCAAAGATCAAAAGCCCAGGAATGCTATTTTTCTTTATTATAATTAGCAAATGCAATGCAAAATATAATTTTAAAAACACCCCAAAAAATCCCAACACTTTATGTTATTAGTCCACAAAACAAGTTTTACAAATTCAGAGTACAGAAAAAAAAAAAAATCCTACACAAACTGAGAAGCAGTTATTCTTTACAATATTAAAAAAAAAACTCTATTCCAAAAAATTTATTTTCTATTCCAAATAAAAGCCTGCAGAAGATTGTTAGTAGATTAAAGTAAAAAGYACACTATTTAAAGCAGTTGTTACATAAAAACTTTGAAAAAAAAAGGGGAACCATTAATACAAAGAACTTCAGAACTCAAATTATTCTTACACTAATCTGAACATCTTCTTCAAATTTCTTTCTTACGGGAAGCTTGTTACTGCACTGATCTCATTATTTTTTTTATTATATCCAGCTATCCAAAAGAGTACTGATCCGGTAAATTCAAATTCAAGGAAACAGGTTCATTAGCTTCAATAGCATTCTTAATTTGACTAAGAGGTTAAAGTATGTGAACCTTAAATTATAAGAATATCAAGATAGGAATCATGTCTCTATGTCTGGGCAGACTTTTTTTATTAATTCTATAATAAGATCTAGACTCATGCTCATGTTCCAGATACAGTCATCAACATCTGAAAGAGAAGCAAAAACTACCTCAAGAACAGAAACTTCTCCATAATCTTTGTTTGCACACTGAACACAATGTCATTTTAGAATTTCCTACACAAAGAACTGGCACCACTTAATTCATAATAAATTAGTTTAGCCATTGTAATAGATGGATGGCCTCTTACACTGGTTTAAACCTGACTTGAGTCCTCTGGCTTGTCCCAGAAACTACTCCCATGGGTATAATTAACAGCTTAGGACAATTACAATTGCTAGGTTACTTTGTACAACAGTGAGGCTTTTCTATTTCCAAAGTCATCCTTGACCAGGAAAGTAATTTTGGAGCAGAAGCACTAAATGTTGGGAAAGAGTATTGTGTTTTGCCCTTTCAGCTCCTAATTTATTCACTCCAATGCTACATCATAATAGAAATAGAAAGGGATTTTATATTTACTATAAAAAAGATTTATATATATATATAAAAATATAAGATAGAGATAAATATGAAAAATGCCACACAATTACCTGAAAATAAAATCTCATGCTATGCACAGTACCTGCTGGACTGAAGGCAGCATGATATGCAGCACACATCTTTTCTATCCAGCAACACCAGCCAAAGGGTTTTACACTGTGCAAAGAGGCTCAAAATTAGATTTAATCCAGGTTCCCTTAAAGAACAGGAGGCAAGACAAGTTCTGTGGGAAGTGGGACGTGTCCTGCTCTAYATCCCATGCCCTGGAGCCTCTTGCCCAGCCCAGAATGAGCCACTGTCACACCAGAGGCCCCACCTGGAGGGGAGTGCCCCAGGAGACCACAGCAGTTGCACAAAGACATGTGGCCACGGGCCAGCATTTGGTTTTTATAATAGCTATAACTGTGCTGGAATTCAGTCAGTGATTATTAATCTTTCTGTCACTCCCACCCTGCTCTCTCTTCTAATTTCCTCCTCTCAAAATCTGGGTAACTTAAAATTAGATGGGTCAGAGTTTGCTAAATCAGTGCCATGTGAAATGCTTTATTTCGACTGAACATTTGCTTTAAAATTTGCCAAGTATCCTTATTTTCTAAAGTTTGACAGTAAAAGTTTGTTGTTTAACCTCCTGAGAATGTCACRTTTCTCCTGTGCCCCTGCCTCAGGGTATAAAAGAATCTTAGCCCCTTTAAGAAATTCATCGAGCAAGTCTGGGGCTTTACACCAACAAATGCAGATAATGCAGTTCATATCACTGGTAAAGGAAGAAACTAACTCAGCACTTTTTAGTGTAGGATGTGAAATCACAAAAATTAAAGTGTGATGTGAATTCAAATGAACAGAGGTCAGTTACTTAAAATATTCATACAGACCAAGACTTCCACTTCTGACATGTGACAAATGCAAAACGGCAAAACCCAGTTTGTTTGCATAAAGAGCCTAAGAATTGCTCTTCAGGAAATCTGGTACTAAAAGCTCAGCAGTATTTTTTAACAGTGAAGACCTACCCAGCTATTTTAAACCCAAATATCATCYTGCCCCAAGACTGCGAGGCAGTCTGTGTGCTGCCCACCACTTCAACAAGGAGCTAACATTCAGATTGAAGTTACTAAGAAGGCTGCCTGCAGTTGAAAATAAAAAGTCAGACAGAATCTATATCAAAATACAGATTACAAGAGACAAAGAGACATCTGTGAGACTTTCTGAACTTCTTTGAGATGAAATGCACAGAGAAAACCTTGATGTTACTGGCTAAAACATGATATGTTCCTGATCCAGTGTCACAGTCAGATCACAATAAAATTGGGTCCCAGCCACTTTGTGGAGAGCATGATTWGTCTTCTAAAGGAAGATTAAAGAAGATTAAACTCCAGCTGGGAACAAATTGCTGAAGCTCTTCAGGCAGGCAAGAGGCCCTTCTAGAGGGATCCCATCAGGAACTGCCCCCCATAAACACACAGTAAAACAGAAGAGGATCCTGTCAGTGATSCCATCCTGTTCAGATGGCACTGAATCTGGTTCACACACATTTTGGGCAGGGCTATGCTGGGACCTACACTCACTGCTGCAGCCTTCCTTCCATGTTCCAAGGCTGGCATTTCCCTTGGCTTTAGAGTTGTATATAATGATTAGACTTCCAAAACGTACATCAAAATTCTGACTTAAGGCTGTTAAAGCAAGAATGTCAATACTGAGTCTAGGGGAACTACTTACTTTTAAAGAGCTGCTCAGAATTCGTCAATATTCTTAGCAAGCCCTCAATGTTTCATGCTTAACAAAATTAAAAATTCAGTAATGCATGCAAAGCTGAAGCCTGAAATTTAAAATATGCTTGCTTTGTGCAGAAGACATCTATCCTACTAAAGAAAGCCTGTTCTTAAATTATTTTAATCTGCATTACATATACCCCAGAGAGTAAGCTTTAAAAAATATATTTTWWAAAAAATATTATTATTCTCAAGTCAGGAGGACTGGGTCTTCCAATTTTGTAGACTATTATATGACATAATTGGAGAGAAAACAGGTGATTATTTCCCTTGGTTGTTGTTATTCTAAGGCTGCTGCTAGCCAGTGCATCAAAACATCCTAGCACAACTGAAAAAAAAAAAAAAAAAAAAAAAAAAAAAAAAAAAAAAAAAAAAAAAAAAAAAAAAAAAAAAAAAAAGATAGACCTTTCCTTCTTTAAAAAAAATCAAATTCCAAATCAGTTCTATTCTTTATCTGAAATATTAAAAAAAAAAAAAATCTGTCTCAAATAAGAATTTATTTCTCCTTTGTGATGTGCAGTCTAGACTGATCCATCTTCCTTCATATTCAGTTGGGGCTGAACCTTGACCTCTCAAAAGGGATGAGCATGGGTGAAGGTCCTCTGTGTATGCCCTWCTAGGAAGGATGATAGAGGAACCACTAAAGCTCTCAAAAGACATACCCTAAAACGAGTGGATGGAAATTCCACTTTTCCACTTCCACCTCATCTGAGAGTACAAAGAAGCTTGGCAGGCTTTTATCCTACTCCCCGRAATATGGATAATTAACAAAAAGAAACAGCTTCATATCCTTATTTCCTTGTATCCTGTACAAACAATAACTTGGTCTATCATTAGACACTAAGAGCTTTTAGTATAGGACTGCGTGAAACTGGCTTGTGCAGGGCTTTACATGCCCGTGATGCCTTAAAAATAACACAGCAGCAAAACAGAAGCAAAACAACTTACAGTAAAGAAAAATAAAGACATATTTTTAAGGTTTACTTATTATATGAAAATGTCAGTTTTTATGACACAAATATTTTTTTCTTCCTGCAATATGACCTCATCCCATAACTGCAATTATTAATTACACAATTATATTTATGGTGATACAAAGGAATTATACAATCCCTTTGTATCACCATAAATAGATGGCTTTGTAAGGTTCTGTCTTCAGAAAATATAATTTCCTGAATCAGGACAATGTAAACTATTGTGGAAGAAACATACACTAATGTCTAGAATTAACTATTCTGTTCCAGGTGCTGGGTACAGTAGTGCTGTTAATGTAGTCATTAATTTAGCAATCAGTTTTAACCTTTTCTTGGACTCTTCTGACACCTCATCTATCATCACAAATATTAAGCCTAAGATAAGTTAAAAATAAAGTGTTACATAGCTTTAAAATGCCATTTCTAACAATGTTACAGTCTTTCTTGATTCACTTTTATGAAACTTTTTTTTTTTGTTT